>NC_135818.1:24401617-24560598 GCF_964213995.1 Mustelus asterias
AATGCAATGGATAGTTACTGGCAGATAATCACTGTCTGGGAATGCTGCAGCCCCATCTCTGCTGCTGTAACGGAAAAGTCATCTGCAAAATTAAACCAACCAGGCAGGTTCAGTAACATAGGCTGTAACATTAATACTGGAGTTGCCTTGAATTACCTGACTGGAGTCAGGGGCAGAGTGAAAAGGAAAAAGCTGAAGCAGAAGATTCAGTTTCATCTTTCTGCATATTTCATCCTTGCTATTTCTATTTTCCTGTCCCTGTCACACTCCATTCTTCCCCTTTTGCTTCCCTTCTGAAGGCATAAACTCGAGCAAAGATACCGTCCAGTGCAAATATCACAGCAATTATACAAAACAATCTTAAAGCGTTGGGTGGTTCTTAATGACAGCCTGAAATTACAAGCACTTTTCAATCCGTAAAATTATTGACAATTGAATTCAATGGCCATATAATGATTTATGCAATAGCAATTATACTTTGTGGCCTTCAACGAATGCTGCTCCACCACAGCAGAATAATACTGTACTTGAGTGCTGTAACACTTTTCCGTATTAGCTGTGCATTCAGTGAGCAATACCATTGGAGATCCATTGGGACATATTTACTTACAAAGCAAAGGGCAAGTGGAGGTTTTAATATCGAGATTGATCTTACAAGTTGAACAGTTTGTTACCTTCACATGTTTACTCTCTTTATCGGAGACAAGGACTGAATAACTGATCCCAGTCTGCTCACAATGCTCCTGAACTTCTTCCTAAAAAAAAAGCAAACGTGGTAACTAAAAAAACACCAACACAGCTTTAATTCATGTTAATTCATTCTTCTCTCAGAGGGTGGTGAAACTCTGGGATTCTCTGCCCACTGAAGTGGTGGAGGCTACCTCGTTGAATATGTTTAAGTCACGGATAGATGGATTTCTGATCGGTAGGGGAATTAGGGGTTATAGGGAGCAGGCGGGTAAGTGGAACTGATCCACTTCAGATCAGCCATGATCTTATTGAATGGCGGGGCAGGCTCGAGGGGCTAGATGGCCTACTCCTGCTCCTATTTCTTATGTTCTTAAGCACAGACAGTACAGTCAGTTATAGTCATTTATGGCACAGAAGGAGGCAATTCAGTCCCTCCATTCTAAGCTGGCGCCCAGTGGAGCAATTCAGTCAGTTCCATTCCCCTGCTTGATCCCTGCAGTGTTTCCTTCCAGTGCTTATCCAATTTCCTTTTGAAATCATTGATTGTTTTCGCTTCTACCACTCATGGGCAGCAAGTTCCAGGTCATTGCCACTCACTATCTTCCTCTCATTACCTCTGCATCTCTTGTCCAAAATCTTTAATCTGTGTCCCCTAATCCTCAATTGGTTGGATGGCTCGTTAGTGATGCCGAGCGATGCCAACAGCGCAGGTTCAATTCCTGTACCAGCTGAGGTTATTCATGAAGACCTGCTTTCTCAACCTTGCCCCTTGCCTGAGGTGGGTAATCCTCAGGTTAAATGACCACCAGTCAGTTCTCCCCCTCACAGCAGCCAATAGTTATCTGGGGCTGTGGCAATTTTACCTTTTTTAAAAACTGAACCATACAGCAGGATAGGCATTAATTGAATTACCTCTCGGTGCTGAGTTGGCTGATCTCAGCTGAGTTAACATTGGATCCATTTGTATTCCCACTGCTGTCACTGTTCAGTGACCACTGCCCATTCATATGTGTGGCTGTCAGATAAAGACGATCCAGTTCAGTTGTGAAGCTCCCTCTTTTTTACTCTAATGGTTTACACATGAAGAATGGCCAAGCTGCCCATCGGCTACCAGTGCCTTTGGAGCTACAGCCAAACCTGGGGAAGGGAGTACCGTCAATCGTAGACCTCTTTGTAACCTCTACTTTGTTGTCTGGATGAAAAGTGCACCAACTGCACCCACTACTTTATAAACAAGTTAAGAAATCATGGTGGCAAATCACCAAAGTATTTCTGCCTCCCCAATCTTCCTAAATCAAGCTGTCCTGTAGGTCAGCTTCCAATCAAGTTCTAGCCTAAGTTATACCAGCATCCTAAATCTATTGCAAATATTACCTGGGAGACGTTGTGCAGCAACTCAGTTTTAATGCCGGATTTCCACAAGCTCTGGATGATGCTGATGGCTCTGTCCAGCGACATCTTCCCGACGGCAACCACCAATGTCTCAAAATGACAGAGAACGGGCTGCAATGGAGAACAGTAGGTTGTGGAGTTATCAACATTCAGTTCACAAAAACGTCACTGGTACAAGTCAAAGGAGCATGCGTCTGCACTGGAGTTCATCTCTCCAACTCCCATCCCACACCCGGTCATGGAATATTTCTCTTCTTTAGAAGATATATTACATGTGAAGATATAACAAAGATACAAAGTGCAAGATGGCAAAGTAAAGCACTAACTACAGGTAACTCACCGGTTCAGATGTGTTACAAAGCGTGGTGATTTTATCCAAGGCAAGACTGACTCCTACGGCAGAGGAGATTGGTCCTACAAATTGTGGTCTCTGGAACTCGAGGATCTGAGGAAGAACAACATTTTTACAATTCTTTGAAAGGACAATTAGATGTACAACCCTTGTTAGGCAGTTCAGCTTATGGTGGATGGTATAAATGTAATACTTGGTGTGGATCCTATAGTGTGGGCTTTCCTCTTGCCCGATTTCTGATCTAGGCTGATGTAGCTGATCGCAGCCAGGGTAGCCTTTTACCAATAAATAAGCAAGTGGGGAACTGAGGAGCAACAAATCTTCCAGACATCCCTCTCCAATCAGTCTTGCTGGAAATGCATGCGTGGGCATCATTGAGTAAGGTCAGGATTGGCAGTGATACCATCCACTGTTGAAGCTGTTACTTGCTGTCTTACATATAAATGATCGTATTTTAGGCAAAATATCAAACCAACTGCCTCTCTTTATCCAGAGCAAATCAGGAGAGAAAGGAACTGGGGAGTTGTGATGAGCAGCAACTGTATTTCACATCTAAATTCATGGTAGAGAGGGAGGAAGATGCTTCCAATGCTCACTCTGAAACTAGACTAAACAGGTATGTGAACAAAGCTGAGATTCTGTTGGTTTCCTTCCCTCATCAGTTTAAGTGCCAGGTACCTTTCTTCTATAGTACAACTGAATGCACAAACCATATTGGAGGATCATATATGATCAACCTAAACAGAGCTTCAATAAACTTCTGTGCTGTGCAACCACAAAGTAGTTTATTGTCTTGCTTTTCTACACTAAGAGATTATGGGTTCATAGTAGCCATGCTGCCTCCTGTCCCTTACCCAAGTGACTACCCTACATGGGTGGGGTTAGAGAGATTGCCTCTTCCTGTGTGGAAACAAAGGCCATTCTCACACAATTTCCACATATGTTATTTACAGCAGGTGTCAGAGGGAGCAGAAACGACAGCCCCTCCAGTACCTAAAATCAACTATGCTTGGGACTTTAACAAGATCAGATCACCCGGAAGAATGAGAGTTTTTAGGTTTTCACCATAACAACCTGGTAGTACTCATTTTTTGATTAGTGACTGAATCTGGAGAAGTTAACAATGGTACCGGTCACATAGAACAGGCATGTGCCACATCGGCAGGAGATACTTCAGAGACAGATCAGTGCCAATTCATTCATCAGCAAGGAAATCACCTTGCACCTGAACAATCACATTATGATAATGACAGTTCATAGAACTGTGTGCAGGAATAACATGAAGATGGACACCAGTTACAGCAAACTCAATGAGGGAAGTTTCAACTTTTACCCCAGTGTGCATTCCTCCTGTGCAAGAGTGCATATTAAGACATGAGAGTTGCAGCATGAGCAAGAGAGAATGTTGGTGCAATTGGAGTGTGGAACTGAGCCATGCAGAGCATCTTCAATCCACAATCTATGCTAAGGTTGCCTAGCTTATGTAGGACTGCATCAGGAGCTCCAAATTAACCTCAGTGCCTCAAGTCTAAAGAAAGGAAATATTAACCAAGTTAGCACTGCTGGGAAGTGCATTGTGTGAACGGCAGATGAGCAGAGGGAAAGTCAGCCACAATATCCTCCATGCTCAAATAAACAAACAGCATTCAGCTTGACACATGAACAACTACACTGCTTTGAGGAAATGTAGCCAATCAAGGGATGGTACATTAGAATAGCAGAGCAGTACATGTCTGTGTGTGTACACAAAGAGAACTGAAAAATACTTAACAATGTGGACCAGTGTGGAAAACATAGAAAATAGGAGCAAAAGTAGCCCATTTGGCCCCCCAAGCCTGCTCCACCATTCAATATGATCATGGCTGATCCTCCATCTCAACACCATAATCCTGCTCTCTCTCCACAGCCTTGACAATAGCCTCATCTGGCCAGTCACGGTAGCACAGTGGTTAGCACTGCTGCTTCACAGCTCCAGGGACCTGGGTTTGAGTCCCGGCTTGGGTCACTGTCTGTGTGGAGTTTGCACATTCTCCTCGTGTCTGCGTGGGTTTCCTCCGGGTGCTCCGGTTTCCTCCCACAGTCCAAAGATGTGCGGGTTAGGTTGATTGGCCATGCTAAAATTGCCCTTAGTGTCTCGGGATGCGTAGGTTAGAGGGATTAGTGGGTAAATATGTAGGGATATGGGGGTAGGGCCTGGGTGGGATTGTGGTCGGTGCAGACTCGATGGGCCGAATGGCCTCTTTCTGTGCTGTAGGGTTTCTAAGATTCTAAGATCTTAGTCCTAAATGGCCCAACAGTCTATCCCATATCCTGAGACTTTGACCCCTTTTTCTAGAGCCCCCAGCCAGAGGAAGCATCATCCAGTCTGGCTAGCCCTGTCAGAATATTATATACTTCAATGAGATCCTCCCTCATTCTTCTAAACGCCAGTGAATACAGGCCTAGGCAACCCAATCTCTCTCTCTCCTCATCCGACAATCCTGATAGCCCAAGAATCAGTATGGTGAACCTTCGCTGCATTCCCGCTATGGTAAATATATCCTTTCTTAGATAAGGATACCAAAACTGCACATAATACACCAGGTGTGGTTTCACCAAGGCCTGTGCAGCTGCAATAGGACATCCTTGCTCCTGTATTCAAATTCTCTCGCAATGAAGTCACAAGCCTTCCTAACTGCTTGCTTGTACCTGCAAGCTTGCTTTCAGTGACTGATATACAAGGACACCAAGGTCCTTTTGTAAATCAACATTTTCTAATCTATCACCATTTAAATAATACTCTGCCATTCTGTTTTTCAACCAAAGTGGATAACTTCACATTTATCCACATTATACTGCAGCTGTATTTGCTCATTCAACTTGTCTAAATCACCTTGGAGCCTCTTTCCATCCTCCTCACCACTCATATTCCCACTAAGTTTCATGTAGTCAGCAACTTTAAAAATATTGAGTTTAATTCCCTCATCCAAATCATTGCTATATACTGTGAATCGCCAGGGCCCAAGCACTGATCCCTGTGGTCCCTGTAGTCACTGTCTGACACTCTGGAAAAGACCCATTTATTCCTACTCTCTGCTTCCTGTCTGCAAACCAATTCTCAATCCATTCCAATATATAACCCCCAATTCCATGTGTTTTAAAATTTTGCACACTAGTCTCTTATAAAACACTGAGCCATGTGCAAGATGCTTTTTGTAGCAACTAATTTATTCCGATTGCGTTCCCCGGCCAAACCAAGTACAGCAGCAATATCTCCAAAAGCAATACAATTTTATTAAAGAGGGTGCCCATGACTGACAGAAGCCACTATTTGCTAGTACTCAAAAAGGATACAATTGCTTTTACCACATACTTATGCCAGTTTGACAAAAGTGTGCTTATGCAGCAAAATATTCCTGAAACTGGATGAAGACAGACTTGATGTGGAGATGCCGGCGTTGGACTGGGGTAAATACAGTAAGAAGTCTCACAACACCAGGTTAAAGTCCAACAGGTTTATTTGGTAGCACAAGCCACTAGCTTTCGGAGCGCTGCCTGTAAGAGAGACTTACATAGCAACAGGTAATCAAAGTCAGGACCAAAAGAACTCACCAGACTGTCGTATCTCCCTCCAGCTGCTAAGATGTCTGGGAAGATGTGGTGTCGCCGTTTCACAAGTGCTATAAATTGGAAAATGACTCCACTGTGCTGCTGAACCTTGTAGACAAGGCCCAGATTAACTATCACCTGTAGAGCAAGGAATAGAGTTTCAGCACTGCACATGTTCAGATCAATACTCTAACTTTCCTTTCACTCTAACCTTTCTATCCATCCTCGGCCGCCTGCACTGTTTCAAATTAAGCTCAAGAAGCAGCATCTTATTTTTTGAATCTGACCTTTATAGCCTTCTGGACTTGATGTTGAGTTCAGAAACTTATCATAGTCTCTGCTCCCAGATTTTCTTTTTGTTTGTTTCGTTTTGAACAGTAGCTGCTGTTGATAATTCTGCCTTTCACGTTTACACCTTTCTAGACACATCTTTTGAATTGTTAATTGTTCTATTACCATCTTTTTTTATATTGTGCTTTTATATCCATGCTTCCATTTATTCTCTGCTATTTTTAATCCTATCACAGACTTTCCCTTTTCTTCCTTCCCCTCTTGCTTAAAAACTGTTACATTTCAAAGTGGTGTCAGTTCAAACACTGTAGTTTACCTGAAACATTAACTCTACTTCTCCCTCCACAGATGCTACCAGATCTGTTGAGTATTTCTGACTTTATTATTAGCTAAAGCCTGTTTGTTGAGATTTCCAAATATATAAACCTGTCCCACCCGCTGCCAAACAACTTGCAAATCTGGCACCTCTTTTGGCTGTATGCTACTCTCAACAATTTTCCTCTCCTAAAGTTAATGTCAATGCAAAGATGACGTTCTACAGGCTGCAGGTGCTGTTCAGCACCATGTCTTGTATGAATCAGCGGCCTAATGGCACAGTAGCTAGTACTGCTGCCTCACAGCACCAGGGACTCAGGTTCAATTCCAGCCTTGGGTGACTATCTGTATGGAGTTTGCACATTCTGTCCGTATCTGCGTGGGTTTCCTTCAGGTGCTCTGGTTTCCTCCCACAGTCCAAAGATGTGCAGGTTAGGTGGACTGGCATGCTATTGTCCCAAGATGTGTTGGTAAGGGGGTTTAAAGGGGTAAATATGTGGAGTTACTGGGATTGGGCAGGGGGAATCATAGAAGCATAGAAACCCTACAGTGCAGAAGGAGGCCATTCGGCCCATCGAGTCTGCACCGACCACAATCCCACCCAGGCCCTATCCCCACATATTTACCCGCTAATCCCTCTAACCTACGTATCCCAGGACTCTAAGGGGCAATTTTTTTTTTTAACCTGGCCAATCAACCTAACCCGCACATCTTTGGACTGTGGGAGGAAACCGGAGCACCCGGAGGATACCCACGGAAGAAGGGGGTTGGGCCTGGCTAAAATGCTCTGTCAGAGAGTTGGTACAGACTTGATGGACCAAATGGCCTCCTTCTGCATTGTAGAGATTCTATTCTATAATTCAACTGTGGAGGAAGTGGGCCCACAGTCCTGAGTCTCACAGCACAGTGATCAAGAACAGGAATGCAAGCTGATGGCACCTTGGACTCTGGAAGTGGAAAGTCAACAATTGTAGCACACTTACCGTGCCCAGCTTACGTCAGCTAACTAAGCACCAACTGAAATGGCTGTGGCCCAGCCTGTATGACGCAGCTACACTCAATGCCTTAACATTTTGAGCTATTACGTGAAGTACCTGTTTAAGATCACTCATTATAGTTACAACCAACCTGTAATTTGACATCGAGTTTCTTTAGGAGTTTCGTCACTTCCTCAAGCTCCTTTAAGGCCTGTTTTACCAGCTGACAAACAGCCAACTTCCCATTCATCAGAGGTATCAGCATAACTCTCAGTTCTTCCAGATCCAACTTATTCTCAATATACTTGTATAGGTTCAAGAGCTAAATGAGAGAGAAATGGCACTTTATCAACAGAAGTGGCCTTCCCTGCTAAGCTCCATGTCATCAGGACATCACCACAGCACAGAGTACAGATGCATTCAAAGGAAAAAATAAATAATTACTGGGGAAAACAAATAGAGAGATAATGTCGTTAGGGTGAGGTGAAGCTCGTATGGAGCATAAACACTCACATAGATCAATTGGACCTAATGGGCTATATCTACTTTATACAATCGAGGCAGTTCTATAGACTGGAGCAAATGTCATTGTGTCAGCAAAAAACAGCCACTCAACTTACACTGTTCTGTGATAATGACAGGTTGCAGAATTTGGCTTCTACTTCTTGCCTGGTCAGCTTCCCCATCTGTCATGAAAGAGAGGTTACATATTAAAGGAGATGGAAAGAAATCGGTAAACCTGGCAATGCACCAAATACACGCATTTCATAGTGAATTGTTTAGAAGCACAGATTTTGAGTAAGCTCCACTGAAATACAATGGGTGTGGGATGAAAGTCATGTCATGTGCACTTACCTTTGATCTTCAGGGGTCTTGATCAACAGATAAATCTCCTGGACAATTTCAGGCTACTTGTTGTGAGACAAGTTCCTCACAGCACCACTCTAATGCGCTCAAGGAAATGCAATGACAGCAACAGAGCAGAAAAGTCAGGTGTGTGGACAGTGGCAATTCAGAATTTTTATGAATGAACCAAGAGAAGATTAATGTACAGTCCTGGGGTGGGTCCAAATTGTACTACTTTTGGCTAAATTCAGTAAATGTGGTGCCAGAATTCTTGACCACCATAGCTGCTAACCAGAGTCTGATTGTGTATTTTTAATTACAATATTCAGGACTAAGCAGCCCGCTTGATTGCTGCCCCTTTCACAAACATTCAATCCCTCCACTACCGATGCACAATGGCAGCAGTGTGTACCATCTAGAAGATGCACTGCAGGAACTCACCAAGGTTCCTTAGGCAGCACCTTCCAAACCCATGACCACTACCATCTAGAAGGACAAGAGGAGCAGATACCTGGGAACACCACCACCTGGAGGTTCCCCTCTAAGACACTCACCATGCTGACTTGGAAATATATCGCCGTTCCTTCACTATTACTGAGTCAAAATTCTGGAACTCCTTTCCTAACAGCTCTGTGGATGTACCTATACCTCAGGGACTGCAATGGTTTAAGAAGGCAGCTCACCACAACCTTCTCAAGGACAACTAGGGATGGACAAGAAATGCTGCCCTGCCAGCGACGCCCACATCCCGTAAAATGAATTTTTAAAAATTAATTTTTGAAAAAAAGAGGGAACTGGATGCCCGTTTCTATTCCAGAATCTCTTTATAGCCCAGATAGGAGTCTCTTCCATTGGCTGTAAAAAAATTCCTATGTAAAAGGGATTTGGATAGTCTCAGTCAGATACTGGTGGATATGGACTCCAAACTCAAAAGAGTCCTTTAATCAGCACAAGGTTACAAATCACTCAGTGGAGTCACAGAATGGATGCTGTAAATCAAAACATGTCACAATGAGGTAGAAATAAGGGTGGGACTGAAACAAGTAAACTCATAGAATCCCCATAGTGCAGAAGGAGACCATTCGGCCCATCAAGTCTGCACCAGCTCTCCGAAAGATTATCTTACCCAGGCCCACCCCACCACCCTCTCTCCGTAGCCCCTGTGCTTTACTCAATATTGCATGTGCCATACCTGACCACAGAACAGATTTAGTTCTCTATCACTACTTTCATAGAATTACATTGGGTATATGGCACAGAAACAGTCCATGCTGGGGTTTATGCCCCACTCGAGCCTCCTCCAATCTTTTTTCATCTAATTTTATCATTGTAACGCTGTATTTCCTTCTCCTTCATACACTTGCCTAGTTTCCCTTTAAATGCATCCATACAATTTGCTTCAGCCACTCGCTATGGTAACAAGTTTCTTTCTGAATTACCTGTTGGATGTCCTGCTGACTATCTTATATTGATGGCCCTTCGTTATTCTCCAGAGGAAACGTTCCCTCCATCCCCACTCTATCAAATGCATAATTTTAAACATCTCTGTATACTCTGCCATTTCTCTATCTCCCTCTACATCTCTTTTATAATATGGTGACCAGAATGGTACGCAATATCAAGGTTTGATACAGGTTGAGCATAAATTCCTTATTTTTCAATCCTATCCTCTGAAAATAAAACCTGGTGCTTGGGAGATTTGTACCTTCCAAGTAATAAAATTACCTCCCTATTCTTACTACCAAAATTTACTACCTCACTTTTACTTTTGTCGAATTTCATTGCCCTTTCTTCAAAGTTATTAATGTGCTCCTGTAATTCAGTGCAGTCCTCCTCAGAATTGACTATCATCCCCATTTGGTGCAGTTCATGAATTTAGAAATTATGAGATTGATTCCAAAGTCTAAATTGTTAAAGATAATTGTGAATAGCAGTGGTCAAAACACCGGTCCTTGTGGAACACCACTTCCCACCTTCTGCCATTCGGAACATATGTTTTTCCCTGGGGTGTGACTATCGTCGGGATAAAACTGTCTACAAATGTGAGTCTCTCCAACTTGTAGTCCAGCTAATTGACTCTGAGCTGGAGAGATCCGAGATGGAGACATCTACTGCAAAGGTGTTTGTTTGGAACAGTCTCGTCATCCACAAACTCCCACATTCAGACACATAACCCGCTTGGTCGTATCTTAGATTAGCCTTATTTTAGTTAAGTAATTAAATTCCTTATTCAAGAAATACTTCTAGTTATATCAAGTAATATAACTATAATTTACCTTATAAATTTAATACAGTGGGGGGGAACTTTTACCATTGCTGGTCGATGGACAGGACAAGCGGGTAAGATGGCACGAGAGCCGAGAAATCAGGTTCGCACCCGATTTCTCACCTCTCGCGATCTTCCAGCACCGGAAGGGTCGTGATAGGTCATGAGCCTCCATGGTAGATATCTGGCGAGGCCAGCCTCTTGCCCATTTCCGGCGCAAGACTGAATAAATTATTGAAATTTAGTTAAAACGTATTTTGTATTGATTTAATGAGCCTGGGACGCTATTGTCTGGGCTCACTTGCTCTGTGGCCTCGCCAGGAGAGATTCTCTCCTGTGAGAATCACAGCTAGTCCCCAGCAATGTGGACCAGTCATGATGACCTCGCCAGTAGAACTGGAGGGCACTGAGGCCACCTGGGGAGGTCAGGGACAAAAGGAAGGAGGTGTCCCCTGGGGAAGTGACAAGTTGGCAGTGTTAGCCTGGCACTGCCCACCAGGCACCTTGGCATTGCCCACCAGGTGGTGGTGGGGGGAGGGGGTGACCACTGCGCACTCTGCTGGTGTGACCGGTATTAGGGGGGAGGGGGAGGAACCTACTGCCACTCTGCATTGTGAGCAGTGGGAGGAGGGAGGGGGATGACTGGGGCTGGTCAATGGGGGGGTGGGGAGAGAGGGGAGGGCGGCCAATTGCAGAGAGAGGGCCGGGCAGGTGATTGGGGGGGGTCGCGATAGGCCATGAGCCCCCACAGTAGGGGGCTGGGGGCAGTGGTGATGGCTATGTCTGTGAGACTGGGTGCTTTGCGGAGGCCATGGAGATTGGCTGTAGTAGAGGATGATTGACAGGTCTCTGCTGCTAGAGACCCGCACATGTGCAACAGTGCCCTCTGGTGCTCTCAGCCAGCAGTTAGGCAATGTAAACCCCAACCCCCCCCCCTCCCTCTACAGGTGAGGAACCGTTTCTGCTGATTTTTCATGCACTGAGCACATGAGGAAGCAGTTTTGAACTCGCCCAAAAAACTGATCTGAAACTTTCCCATCTTCCCACCCTCCTGGACTTAGGATTTTTTTGATAAGATCAACCCCAGTTTTTATTCTTGCCCAGTTCTAGTTTAAACTACTGCCCTAGTTCAGAGAGAAAAACATCTTTACCAATAAAGCGCCTACCTCTGGACTTCAACTCTCAGGTCTCTTGCTCTATCTCTCAGACCGCAAAGATCAGAAAAGCAGCTCTTCCCTCACTGCACCAAATTCCCCGAGTTAAGTAAGTACTCACTTTCTCCAGCAGTACTCCATTGAGCTAGATCTCCTGTGTTTACACTAACTGGTATCCCAAAGACCCGAGTCAGACAATGCTATCCAGAGAACCATGTCTCACTAGTCATCTAAGTAACTAACTGTTTGGTTGCCACCAACAGGCAGCTTGTCTGCAACTGAGTAAGACTAAAATAAACCACAAGCTAATGTTCAAGCTGAATTAGATAATAAATGCAAAGGTTGACAAGATTTTAAAGAGATGAACCCTTCAAATTTCTCCACTCACCAAATCTTCCAAGTTAAGGAAGTACTCTGTCTAGCAATAGTCCCGCAAGCTAGACTTCACGCTACTTGATAAGTACAACATTCACATAGGGATAAAAAGCTAATTAAAGCTGGTGATCTTTGCATAGTATCAGGGTCAGTTTTGCTTTCTTCCATGTTTTGCTGCTTCAACTATTTCATGGTGGGCCGAAGGGCCTGTTCTGTGCTGTACTGTCCTATGTTCTATGTTCTAACTACAGGAGCAATTTAAGTAGTTCAGCAGAACTCACCATAAAATCGCACAGGATGTTGCACACCTGCTGGACTTTGTCTTCGGGGATCCCACAGTGTAGCAGCACCGCTTTCAACAGGCTAGTGTGGTTCATATGGATGCTGTAGTTGCGCTCCTGCAAAACAAATAAAGGTAACAATCTCTCAAGGAACAGTGTAACTAAAAGGAGAATCTGACCACATGTACCCAAATATATCATGGATAATATCCCAGTTTTGCAAATATGACTATAAACTGTGAATCTAAATTGCAAAGTCTTTGCTCCCAAAAGATTAAGAAGAAAGTACTGTATTGGATGAACTGGTTAACAATATACGGATGAACTCCCCACCTGCAATACAGGAAATTCCTGGATAATTTCGACAATGGTGCAGATCACCTCTGCTTCTGCCAATAAGTTGCTTGTGATTGGTGTGACAATATCAAATGCACATTCTAAGAGTTCTCGCGGGTGAGAGCGGTCCAGCTTTCGGGGTCTGAATACCCTTTCAATGCAATACCTAGGAACAGATCAAATAGGGTTAACGACGACAACTTGTATTTATGTAGCATATCTTTAATACAACAAAATGTCTCAAGACATTATAAAGTAAATTGTGACACAGAGTCATATATGGCGATATTAGAGCAGGTGACCAGAAGCTTAAGGAATGTCTTAAAGGAGGAAAGCAGATAGAGGGATGGAGAGGTTTAGGGAGAGAATTACAGAGTTCAGGGAACAGGTAAATGAAGCCGTGGTCTACAATGTTGGAGCGATTAATATCGGGGATGCTGAAGAGGCTGAAATTAGACAAATGCAGACATCTTGGATGCTTGTAGGGTTGGAGTAAGTTACAGGGAGGGACAAAGACATTGAGAGATTTGAAAATAATTTTGAGAATTTTAAAGATCAGGCTCGTATAGGTCAGGATTCTGGTGGCGATAGCTGCACAGGATTTTGTACAAGTTATAACATGGGCAGCAGAAATTTCGATTACTTCACGTTTAAAGGGTAGAAAGTGGAGGCTGGCCAGAAATGCACTAGAAAGGTCAAGTCTGGGTGTAACAAAGCCAGGATTTCAGCAACAGAAGGACTGAGGCAGGAACAGCGTCGGGTGATATTACAGGAGTTGGGTGATGTTACAGAGCTGGAACTAGGCGGTGTTGAGGTACAGCTGGGTGTCGTCAGCAATGAAACTGAAATGTTTTTGCATGATGTCATCAAGGGCAGTGTGTAAATGAGATCCTTGTGGGACACCAGAGTTAATGGTGCAGGAATGGGAAGAGAAGCAATTGATGGCAAATTTATGGCTATAATTAGCTGAATAAGAATGAAAGGTGAGTGGGTCCACTCCCACCCAGCTGGATGACAAGAGAAGAACGGAAGGAGGACGGTGCGATCAACTGCGTCAAAGGCTGCCGACAGGTCAAGAAGGACAAGGAGGGAAGGTTTGCCTTTGCCATAACATGGGATGTCATTTGTTTCTTTGAGAGCTGTTTCAGTACTGAGGGGTGTAAAAACCTGACTGAAAGATTCAAACATATGTTCCAAGAAAATGGGAACAAATTTGGGAGGTGACAACATGTTCAAGGGCTTTGGAGAGGAAAGGGAGGTTGGGGATGTAGTGGTAGTTTGTTGGATTTTTATGGAAAGAAGTGATGACAGCATATTGGAAGGAAAGCGGAACAGAACCTGAGGAGAGAAGACTGTTAATAATATTATCTACCATTGAGGCCAGGAAAGAAAGTTGGGCAGTCATGGGTCTCATGCACAAGTCAAGTTTGGAGAGAGCATATGGGAGAGGAGGTTTGACTTGGTGGGTGAAGGGGAAAGGAGGCAAGTGGCAGAAACAGCTGATCGCAATCTTGCTGACAAAGAAATCCACGAGTTCCTCACAACCGCTTTTACTGGTGAGAGCGGAAGAAACAAGGGAAAGTGGTTTAAGACAACTAGAAGAGGTTTTTAAACAAAATAAAGTATCACCACTTTCTGTGCTAACATCAAACATGAGTAACGCTCCTTCTAAATTTCCCCATCATATCCCCCCCAGATGATACAGAATGGGTTCATTACAAAATGAAACTCTATCAAGTACATTGTCAGTTCCAGTACATATTAGATACAGAGCAATATTTTCAGTGCACTCTGTCCATCAATTACACCCAGCTCAGGGACAGGATAGTTAGAAATAAAGTTCCCTCAGCACTGCCCCATTAAACTTCCTTGGTCAGATTCAGCTCATATTTTATGCTGTCCCATAAATTTGCTTTACTTTAATTTCACATGAGTGTCATACTGCATTAAGAGATACAGCTTCCATGTCATGGCCTCCAAAATTTCCAATTTAATATCAATTTCTGCCAAACTGAACTATACGGTGTTTTTTTAATGTCTATTAAGAACCATGCTGAATCAAATCATGTGGACAGTCCAAATTCATTTGACAACATATCCTTAAAACAAGAGGAGACTTTCATCCCATAAATCCAGGGATAAGTTCAAACTGGGATCCAAAGAAGCCTCCCATCCATTGATACTGTCTACACTTCCCGCTGCCTCAGCAAAGCAGCCAGCATAATCAAGGACCCTACGTACCCCGGACATTCTCTCTTCCACCTTCTTCCGTCGGGAATAAGATACAAAAGTCTGAGGTCACATACCAACTGACTCAAGAACAGCTTCTTCCCTGCTGCCATCAGACTTTTGAATGGACCTAACTTGCATTAAGTTGATCTTTCTGTACACCCTAGCTATGACTGTAACACTACATTCTGCACTCTCTTGTTTCCTTCTCTATGAACGGTATGCTTTGTTTGTATAGCACACAAGAAACAATACTTTTCACTGTATGATAATACATGTGACAATAATAAATCAAATC
Source organism: Mustelus asterias (assembly GCF_964213995.1). NCBI lineage: Eukaryota > Metazoa > Chordata > Chondrichthyes > Carcharhiniformes > Triakidae > Mustelus > Mustelus asterias. The sequence continues at coordinate 24,417,008 of NC_135818.1, forward strand.
AAAGTTATCCTGCTATGACACTAAACTCATCACATTACAGGTTCTCATTTTTGTTCATCTACAGAACACCTGACTCGTGCTGTGGCCAGGTGAGCTTGTTCAAGACTTTGGTCAATCCTCTACAGAACAGGGAACTAGCATCTTCAACTGACCTACTGTCCACTCTCCCCTCACTGTGGCACCAAAACTAAAACTCGGTGAGACAAATATCAGGCACAAGCAAATGGCACCTTGTGACATATCCCATTGGTACATTACATTATGGATTTAGTATGTGCAATTGTGGGATCACTTCTCACTCAGATATGAATGACATCTGCCCTGCATCAGACTGTAATCCAACCCACTAGTTAGCAAGAGGAAACCAGAAGTAAACACTTGACCACTGCAACAGCAGGTGGCATCTCTGCACTGGAACACAGCCTGGTGTTTACATCGATCCGATCCAACAAGACATTTGAATTGTTTTCTCCCCATTTCCCTGAAGGCACGCTCCCCTCTGCCCTCACTCATGTCCTCTGGCACCGCACCTCCCCCATGAAACTCCCTGTATCACCAAACACTGACTCACTATATGAGCCCAGATAGTGCATTCTAGTAGATAATTTAAGTATTTAACTCATCAAAACTCAGCCTGATTCTATCAACACCTGACCTGCTCACTCAAGCACTTTCAAACATGGATCACTGGTTAGTGATCAGCAGTGTAAACATTGGTCGATTTTGCCTCTCCTTAATTCAATGGGACAGGGACCAAATATGCCACTAAGATCAAGGTTAGTCAAGTCAGCACAAACTGTGAAACTAACATGGCCTCCACACCTCAGGTAGACACCTTCACCAACTGTACCATTATAGAGCAGCTAGTGACTGTATCTGCTCACCTTTTTAAACTGGTGATGTTGTTTCTTGCCACAAATCTTGCAAATGGTACCTAAAGAAAAGGAAGAAAAACAGATGCTTAAACAACACCAACTCTTGACTAAATTTCAGAATTTAAAAATAATTAACTTTATTAATTTTTTAAAAAGCATTTTTGAAAGTGAGTCTTTTGGGAAAAAACGCCCAATTACATATAACAAAATAATTTAAAGACCGGCTCTGGGAAGCATTCATTAATACAATTTCATCTACCCAATTCAGAACAGACTGAATCATTTAGTTCAGGAGTACATGACGAACATGGTGTATTCATGCTGTTCAGGGGCCTCAGCCAAATCCAATCATAAGACATGCATACAGGGTGAACAATACTCTCAAAGCATGTGATACAACTTACCCGGAGGTCATGAGGCAACATGACCAGCATGCCACTATGGTCCATGAAACAGGCTCCTTCACTGCCCTCATACAGTTTCTTGTTCTTTGGCATAAATAATGGAGTGTGCAACCAAGTGGCACCTGTAATAGATTAACAACTTCAGCTTTAAAGCAAAGCTTTGTACCTCCAATCAGCTACAGAAATATTTGAAACCTGGGGATGGACATTTCAGTACATTAGAGTGTTAGTGTCAAGGTTTGGGTGATGAAACAAATATCCAAAGAGTCGACCAATAATGTATATTTGAATATTGATCCCAGGGGTTGGCTGATTCAATATATCAAATCATAAATCAAACAACTTGAAATGAGGCTATTTTCGGCTGATCATGTCTTTGGAAGAGCTCTTCAATTAATCTCACTACCCAGCTCTTTCCCCATAACTCTGTTAACTCTTTCCCTTCACATATTATACAATTCTCTTTTTGAGCTCAGCATTGCGTCTGCCTCCACCACACATTCAGCCAGTGCATTCCAAGTCACAACAACTCGCTGTGTATTTTTAAAAGTTCTCATGTCGCCTCTGGTTCTTTTGCCATCCGACTTAAATCTGTGCTTTCTGGTTATTGACCCTTCTGCCACTGGAAACAGTTTCTCTTCAATCACTATCAAACAATTCACGATTTTGAACGCAACGATCAAATACAAACATGAGAATATAAGAACTAGGAGCAGGAGTAGGCAATTCAGCCCCTCAAGCCAGCTCCACCATTCAATATGATCATGGCTGATCTCATCTCAGCCTCATCTCCCACCTTCCTGCCCACTCCCCATAACCCTTCACACCTCTACTAATCAAATACATAGTCGTCTCCTCAAATTTGTTTAGTGTTCACTGCATGGGGTAAAGAATTCCACAGCTTCATGACCCTCTGCACCAAAGCATTTTAGATAATACGTTGTCTTTTTATTCCTCCAACCAAAATGGATAACCTCACACTTATCCACATTAAATTCCATCTGCCAAATTTTAACTTAAACTATCCATATCCATTTGTAAATTTCTTATTTCCTCATTGGAACTACTTTCCCATCTATTTTTGTGTTGTCTACAAATTTGGCTATAGTACATTCTATCCCTGTATCCCAAGTCATTAATATAGATTAAATAGTTGGGGCCTGAGGACTGAACCCTGTGGCACACCACTGGTTACAGCTTGCCAATTAGAAAAAGATTAATTTATCTCCAGTCTCTGCTTTCTGTGGTTAGCCAATCCTCTGTCCCAGCTAATATGTTACCCCCAATCCTGTGGCATCTTATCTTGTGTATTAACCTTTTATGTGGTGTATCTGAAGTCCAGATATACCAAATCTACAGGTCCCCATTATCCACTTTGCTTGCTATATCTTAAAGAACTCCAATAAATTAGTCAAACACGATTTACCCTTTGTAAAATGATGCCAACTCTGATGGAATGCGTTTTGACTTTCCAAATGGCCCGTTATTACTTCCTTAATAATGGATTCCAACAGTTCCCGAACATACATTAAATTAAATGGTCTATAATTTCCTACTTTCTGCCTTTCTCCCTTTTTGAACAGTGGCATTACATTAGCTATTTTCCAATCCACTGGAACTTTCCAGAATCCAGGGAATTTTGGAATATTATAACCAATGCCTCCACTATCTCTACTGCCACTTACTTTCAGACCCTAGGATGTAGGCCATCAGTCCTTAGGACTTGATTGCCTTTAATCCCAATAGCTTGCTCGCTACTTTTTCTCTAGTGATGGTGATTATTTTAAGTTCCTCCTTTGCAACAATTTCTGCATTACCTGTTACCATGGGGATCGTTGTAGTGTCCTCTACCTTGAAAACAGGCATCATATTGATTTAGTGTCTCTGCCATTTGTGTTCCCCATTAACTCCCCAGTCTTGTCCTCTAAGGGACCAATGTTGACCTTAGCTACTCTCTTCCTTTATATATACGCTTATAGAATCTTTTGCTATCCATTTTGATTTCTTGGGCTAGATTTGTTTCATAATGCACCTTTGTTCTTATTTCTTTAGTATGCTTCCGTTGGGTGGGGGGGGGGGGGGGGAGGAGCTGCTGAGTTGAGTGAGTGAGTGAAAGGGATGGGGTTGGGAAGAGGGGTGTGCGTGTACGGTAACTAATTACAAAGTGTGGGAGAGGGGCTTTACTGAGTCTTATATCACCAGGGAATGTGGAGAGCTTTGATGAAACCCACATGAATTTCATAAAATAACATTTTCACAAAGTGCTTCAAAACAGATTTTCATATTAATATGACATAGTATCATATATTAATTTATAAAACACATAATTTAATAATTATAAACTGAATGTTAACATGTTGCATTGTTGCTGTTTTGCTTCTGGTGTTAAAACTGATTCATGTTGGAAAATAGTTTCGTAAATACTGTTTAAAAGCCTCTATAAAGGTCATTTCTCATCCATCTCGGTTCAAGTGAAAAGAGACCCAGTCTGTCAACTTGTTCCAGATTTGTATTTCCCCTCTAGTATCATCCTTGTAGATCTTCTTCGCATTCTCTATAAGCATTTCATTCTATAGCGAGTAGAAATGTAGGCAGTACTCGAACAGAGCTCTGAACATTATAGCAACTCAGATGGGCTGTAGAAGGCAACAGAAAACAAGCCACATAGAACAGTAGGCAGAGCCAACAGATGAGTTAGCTAACTGCAATGTATTATACTCACCATGCCTTTTGAATACACGGCACACAGTGTCATACACATAGTGCCGCAGCATGGCGTAGTGTGCTGAAAAACTGCCCTGAAAAAAGAAAAACATATAACTAACTTTTTTTTCAAAAAGGTGCACAAATTATAATCTGACTGCACTTGGTGTTTCCTCTTCAGAATGGCCATAGCTAACACTCCAGCAGAAAAACAGATCAACCAGCCAAAGTGTGGCTTCAGGCATCCAGTCAGAGTTTCTAACGTACTGCCAGCAGCTGGCCAAAATGTCAGTAATACAGATATTGGTGAACACCCCACAATATTGCTTGTCGTTTGAAGTCAGGATATGACGTTTTGTGAATTTTTACTCCGTATAGAGTAGACACAGGGGTTGAGTCCAGTTTTATTCTTTTTAAAAATCTGCAGCAGAAAAACATTTCTTCAAATTAACAGGATTATACTTTGACAGCAGAAAGAAGAGGGAGAGGGATGGAATTTTATTTGAAATAGATGACTGAGATCCTGGAGCTGGGTCCACTAGCATTATATTTTACATAATAGTATAGGGCCAAGGAATGAGGATGGATGCTGCAAATAAAGGAGAGTGGAATGGTAGTAGAGGTTAAGGTTTGCCTTTAAACCCCATGTCACACAAGATTTTGAAAAGGGCAGGAAGGTTACAGCTAGTTAAGAAACTAATGAGTTTGTATTGATTTATTGTATCGAGGGGCATAGATAAGGTGAATAGCCACGGTCTTTTCCCCAGGGTAGGGGAGTCAGAACTAGAGGGCATAGGATTAAAGTGAAGGGAATGATTTAAAAGGGACCTGAAGGGCAACTTTTTCACACAGAGGGTGGTGCGTATATGGAATGAGCTGCCAGAGGAGGTGGTAGAGTCGGGTATAATTACAACATTTAAAAGACATTTGGACAGGTACATGGATAGGAAAGGTTTAGAGGGATAGGGGCCAAATGCAGGCAAATAGGACTAGTTCAGTTTAGAAAACCTGGTCGGCACGGACGAGTTGGGCCGAAGGGCCCGTTTCCCTGCTGTATATCTCTTTGACTCGATGATTCTGTGTCCTCATAGACAGTAAATAATAAGTCATTTGCTAGCTTACCTGCATTGATGACAGTCTTGGCAGATGAGCTGAGGGAGATGTGTCAGTGTGAGAACCAGAAGGCAGATTTTGGGAATTCTACATGTCTACCTCCCTGTCCCACCCCCACCATTTTGAACTGTGGCTGGCATGAATTTCAGAGAAATAAAATTTCTAGTGAAAATCACTAGCTTCACTGAACAGGAAACAGCACAATGGAGTCAACACTTTGAATTACATACATAAAATTCAAAAGGATAGCAGTTCGCTAAGAATGCAGGGATTTTTTTTCTGCTGTCGGCAGATCTCAGGCACACTTCTAATAGTAAATTGCACAACTTATACTTGCTTTGTTATTGTACTTTACTTCTCAATATTACAGATGAAAAGCATACACTACACATATGAAAAAAGACTGATTGTAAATGCATCACAAGATGTTTCTTAGGGTGCAAAAGATAATTATCTATTTTATTTTGATCTTCACAGCATCTACTGACTTCAAAACTTGCCTATAAACTCTTGCCACATTGGCACACTAAATGCTGTTCTACTTCAGTTTGCAGTCATGATTAAACTGAATTAAGGTGAGATGAGCTCTAAAAGGTGGATGTAAAAGATCCCGTGCCACCATCTCGAAAGATGGGATAGGACATTATCCCTTGTAAAGTAAAAGTTGATGTTTCAGATCGAATGAATCTGAAACATCAACTTCATTTCCCTCTAAACCGATGCTAGCAGACCTGTAATGCATTTTCAGTTTTTAATACAGTATCCACAGTATTTTGCTTTTGAGTAAAGTTTAATTTTGTTCCCAATAGATTCAGCAAATCCAGTGACGATGCTGCAGTGTCCCCACTGGAGGCTGTTTTGTGATATTATCAATTTCCTACCTTGTGAACATCAACATCATAGGTGAAATCCATCGCAGGGGTGATGTGCTGGGAGAAAATCTGGTTGAGCAATGTCCGGTAAACTTTGCTACTGGTATTTGCCAGTGCATGGTGCAGCATTTCATGTAGTTCTGACTCCTCCATCTGGGGTGGGGGAAGATGCTCACTTTTCAGCAACTCTACCGCAGTGGGGCGTTTCGCTGGGTCATGATTTAACAGCCAGCCAACTATCAACCTCTTTGAAGAAAACAGCAATAACAGGACATTAACTGTGTGCGTCTGTATGAGAATGGATAGAACCATACAGTCGTAGAATCCATACAGTGCAGAAGAGGCCATTTGGCCCATTGAGTCTGTATCGACTCTGACAGAACATCCCCAGGCCGTAACCCCACACATTTCCCATCTAATCTATCTAACTTACACATCTTTGGATACTAAGGGGCAATTTAGCATAACCAATCCACCTAACTGCACATTTTGGACTGCGGAGGAAACCCACACAGACAAGGGGAGAACATGTAAACTCCACACAGACAGACAGTCACCCAAGGCTGGAATTGAACCCTGGCGCTATGAGACAGCGGTGCTAACCACTGTGCCACCTCCTGCTGCATAGGAACTGGAATGGGCATTTATCCTTTCAAATCTATTTCGCCATTCAATTTGATCATGGTGGATTTGGGCCTCAACTCCATTTACCCACTTTTGATCCATAACCTCAATACCCTGACTGAATAAAACATCTACCATCTCAATCTTAAAGGCTTCAACTGACCCAACATTCACAGGCTTTTGGGAAAAGGAGTTCAAGGTTGCCACCACCCTTTGGGGGAAAAAAAGCATTCCCTGAATCTGCGCAGAACAGATAGGTTCCAATTTTAACATTATGCCAACTTGTTGATTCCCCAGAAGGGAATATTGTTTCTTGTTATCTATCCTAACAAATCAATTACAAACTTCAATTAGATTGCCCTTCAATATTTAACAATCAATGAATACAACCCATTTTTATGCAGCTTTGTGATGAATGGGCCTTTTTTCTGTATCATTTAGAAGAGCAGGTGATTGCGTTGAAACATACAAACTTCTTAAAGGGCTGAACAGACTAAATGCTGAGAGGCTGTTGTTTCCCTGGACTGCAGGGGCTAGTCTCAGATCAAGGTGTTGGCCATTTAAAACTGAGTTAAGGAGAAGTGTTTTCACACAACGGTTTGTGTATCTTCGGAATTTTCTACAACAGAGGGCTGTGGATACTCAAGCTATAATTATGAAATGAACAGATCTTTCAGTGCAAAGAGATTCAAGGAAAATGAGAAGAGGGCAAGAAGTGGAGTTGACGATAGAAATTCAACGATGATACTGAATGGCATAGCAGACTGAAGGGGCCACTTGGCCTACTCCTGCTTCTATTTCTTAACCTATCCTCATAAATTAACTTTTTAAGAAAGCATTCTGATGAATATTCTACGCATCCTCTCAAAGGTGCATAGCATATTCTTCCAGTGGTAGGGTAGGGTAGGGTAGGGTAGGGTTCCCACCACTGAATGGAGACCACCAGATGAGGTCTAACCAAGCCTCTATAAAACTGAAGCATAATTTCCCCTCTTTGCATTGCAAGTCAATAACTCAAGCAGCCACAATGTTATTACTTATGACAAGAACTTGCATTTTCAAGATGTCCCAAAGCATTTCAAAGCTAACAAAATACTTTTGAAAATCTCCTCAGGGCAGCGTTCTCAGCCCAACCATCTTCAGTTGCTTCATGTCAATGACCTTCCTTCCAAGATAAGGTCATAAGTGGGGTTGTTCACTCATGATTGCAGACTGTTTAGTACCATTTGCAACTCTTCAAATACTGAATCAGTCTGTGTCCAAATGCAACAAGACCTGGACGACATTCAGACTTAGGCTGATAAGTGGTAAGTAACATTCATGCCATCTCCAATGAGAGAATCTAACCATCTTCGCTTGACATTCAATGGCATTTCCATCGCTGAATCCCCCACTAGCAACATCCAGGACATTACCACTGACCAGGAACTGAACCAGACACATAAAAACTGTGCTAAAACAACAAGATACATGTTCTAAGCACTGAATAAAGAAAATTATCCTTATTTCCTTACTTTATTAGTAACTACTTTGTCTTTATAGGTCCTAGTTTTAGATTTTCCAAATGGAAACGTTGTGGGGATTTCTGCCTCGGCCTACAGGGGGTTGGGAATGGCAGAGGGGGGGCGGAGAATCAAGGGAGTGTCCCAAAACGGCTTTTACGCCAGCGGGATTTACCTTGTCAGTTATCCCTGTTCCCTCACCAATGACAACTTTAAAGGTTGGGATCCACATTTGCATTAATTTAAATATGAATATCAGCCGACATTCCCTCTCCCCTCCCCACATTACATTGTCCATTCATGTTGGCATGGCCTGAATCACTTCAGGTCCCCCATAATGTGCAGCTAGTAAACAGAACCTACTGGAGCTGCACAGGTGAGTGCAGCCCCCAGGGGGAAAGAAGGACTTCATGGGGGATTGGAAGTTCCATGGGGGAGGGGGAGTTATTGTTCTGTGGGGAGTTCATACTTTGATTTTGATTTTTTTTAAATCCGGGGCGAACTTTAAAAAGAGAATCCATCCCAACCTTTCAAAAGCCGAAGTTGCTGGTGGGCCAGGCTCTGATTGAGCCAGCATGACGTGTAGGACCCACCCCTTCCATTTTTTTTCACAAAGTGTTTGAAATTAGGGCGGAAACCCTGGCAAGGCAGCCAGCAGGCAGCCCTCCACATTTCCCATCCAAGACAAGACTTTGAAAAAAGAAATCGGAAAAAGAAATCAGAAAATTCTGCCCATTCTTTTCACATCTACCTTGTCCAACCCATTCATATTTTTTATAGACTTTGCTTTTCAACCACATTCAGTTTTTTTGTAAATTTTCTACAGTGTGGGTGTATCAATTCACATTTATCTATATTAAAGTTAATTTGGCACTTAACTGACCACTCTGGAAGTTCTCCAATCTGCATTCTTCAACAACTTAATAAAATGTCCCAAAGCACCTCATATTGGTTAAGGAGGTAGGTTTTTTCTTAAAGGAGAAAAGCAAGGTGGAGCAAGCAGAGAGAATGTGGTGAGAAATTCCAGGGCTTAAGGCCTAGGCAACCGAAGGCACGGCCACCAATGTTGGAGCAATTCAAATTAGAGTTGTCCAAGAGGCCAGAATCAAATGAGCGCAGATATCTTAGAGTTAAAGGGCTGGATCAGATTACACAGAAAGGGAGAGATTGGGTCCATGGAGGGTTAGCTCAATGTTAACTTTATGCCTCAGTTTGGCATGATTTGAAAATTTTGATACTGAGTTGCTTGTTCCAAAGTCCAAATCAATAATGTAAATTTTGAACAACAATGGAGTGGCATGTTCGTGTTGGAACCTTCCTTTCTAGGGTACCACAATTTGAGGTCACCTTAGCTTAGCTCTTTGCGAGCACAACAAAGTGAGTTGTTATTTTGCTGTTAAGTGGCTCATATCTGCTTCAGAAGTTCTTGCGTTGCAATCCTGGGGGAGAAAAACAGCCCACCTTACAACCTATGGCCCAGATACTTTATCCAGGTCACAACAATTCATACAATTGCCAGCGAGGCGAAAGCCAAAGACTGTACCTGTTTTGAATATCTTTCGTCATCAAAATCTCCAGGGAACTCAATTGTGGGCTGGGAAAGGAAAAAGTAACTTCAATTAGATTAGACATTTCCGTCAATAAACTGAAAAATTAGCAATTTTCCTTTACAGGACATTTATCCCCAAACCCCAAAGGGCACTACTGCAATCTTCAAAACCCAAGAACAAGTGCTTCTCAGTGCTTTTATGAGGGGAGAAAACAATGCAAGGTGCCCACATATGCCCACTCCTCACCACAATCAGACTGTCCAATGAATCCTGTATGTGTATAGACAGGATTTGTCTGGACTGTGGCCTTTCTACTTCCAACATTTAGTCTTTGGGCTCACCACCACCTCATCCCCCCCACAATGACGTTTTTGCTCAAGGTTTTGTGCCAAGATGAGGGAAGCTAGTGCTAGGCAATGGGTCACCTCTCTCTTATTGGCATTCACTAAGCCTCAAACATTGCCAGGTCAGATGTACAATAAATGACCCTTCTAGTTCAATGTCTCAACTCAAATTCAGAAGAGCACCCACCAGCAGTTCTGAAGGAAAGACAGTTTAACACTGTTTATTGAATGAGAGATTGAGTGCATTTGTTTAAAATGCATCTTTTTTTTTTTACATACACGGTATCTCAATACTGTGCAATTCACTGCCCTGCTACATCACTTTTGTATATCATTAGACCCAAAAATAAATCTAAAAATGATTCTACATTGACACAATGCATGTTCCAAAACGCTATAGTCAATGGATTACTGTCCAAGTCTGTTTCTTTGTACTAGGAAAAATACAACTTGCATTTGTATAGCACCTTTAATAAAATGTCACAAGGTGCTTCACAGGAACATTCAGAAACAAAATCTGACACCAAGCCATATAAGGAGACCTTAGGATAGCTAACCAAAACTTGGTCAAAGGGTAGGTTTAAAAAAAAAGAAAAACAAATTTCAGAACTTTCCAACCTTGGCAGCTCAAGGCTCAATAGCAATCAAAATTAGGGACGCTCAAGAGGCTAGAATTGAGGAGCACAAATGTCTCTGGGGATTAAAAGTAATATTAAGAGAAACCAAACAAGATTAAGAATGGTCAAGCTCCTTTCACTCAGGACAGCATATAATGGAGTGAGGAAATTTCCTAACCTTCTTGAATCTCAACTTAGTATTACAATTTGGACAGACTTTACTGAAATTGAAAACACCTGATTATTTCTCTGAGGCAGAGATGGATTTACTGATAATTACAATGATTTGGATTCCAATTATCTCCATTAAGGGTCAATACGTTAGCACCCACCATTCGCAACTTGCTGAGAACGGAGATCCTCTCGGATGCCGTGACCATGGGTTGATACGACATCTCAAAGAAAATGATTCCCAAACTGAACAGATCCACTTTCTGGAATAGATGGCAGGAAATTAGCTGTAATTTCATGAAGTCACACACACACACACACACAAATAAATGGGATGGGACAATAATGGCAGATCAAAGATGTTGCTGGTCACATTGGTGTGTAATGCTCACTTGTACAACATACTACTTTCCCAATGATACCATCATCATTGTTCTCTTTTGATGCGACATACTTTGCAGAACAGCTCGCCCCACATCCACCCCTCCATTAAACGTCTCCATTTCTAAAGACTATTAATTTCTCCAAGAGGTGTCAATACCTAACCCCCGACCCAGCTTAAATATAAGTTTATTTATTTATTAGTTACAAGTAAGGCTTACATTAACATTGCAATGAGGTTTCTGTGAAATTCCCCTAGTCGCCACACTCCGGCGACTGTTCGGGTACAGTGAGGGAGAATTCTGGGCGGCACGGTAGCACAGTGGTTAGCATTGCTGCTTCACAGCTCCAGGGACCTGGGTTCAATTCCCGGCTTGTGTGGAGTTTGCACATTCTCCCCGTGTCTGCGTGGGTTTCCTCCGGGTGCTCCGGTTTCCTCCCACAGAGCAAAGATGTGCAGGTTAGGTTGATTGGCCATGCTAAAATTGCCCCTTAGTGTCCTGAGATGCGTGGGTTAGAGGGATTAGTGGGTAAATATGTAGGGATATGGGGGTAGGGTTTGGGTGGGATTGTGTTCGGTGCAGACTCGATGGGCCGAATGGCCTCTTTCTGCACTGTAGGGTTTCTATGAAATTCCTCCCACAGTCCAAAGATATGCAAGTTATGTGGATTGGTCATGCTAAATTGCCACTTAGTGTCCAAAGATTTTCTTTAATTTTATTAGTGTCTCAAGTAGGCTTACATTAACACTGCAATGAAGTTACTGTGAAAATCCCATAGTCGCTACACTCTGGCACTTGTTTGGGTACACTGAGGGAGAATTTAACATGGCCAATGCACCTAGCCAGCACGTCTTTCAGACTGTGGGAGGGAACCAGAGCACCCGGAGGAGACACACGCAGACACGGGGAGAACGTGCAGACTCCGCGCAGGCAGTGACCCAAGCCAGGAATCAAACCCGGGTCCCTGGCGCTGTGAGGCAGCAGTGCTAACCACTGTGCCGCCCCTATTACGTCTCTCTTAAGAAACCACAAATAAAACAGAATCACTATACTTCATTCCAATATTTTCATTCATAGCCACACATAAGGCACATGGGAATCACTATCACTTTCTAACACACAATTTAGAGGCCCTGGTCAAGAGGAAAGAGGCACATGACATACACAGGCAGCTGGGATCAAGCGAATCCCTTGAAGAGTATAGGGGGTGTAAGATTGGAGTGTGGCAAATGTTGTGCCTTTGTTTAAAAAGGGCTGCGGGGAAAAGCCTGGGAACTAAAGGCCAGTGAGCCTCACATCTGTCGTGGGTAAATTGTTGGAAGGTATTTTGAGAGATAGGATCTACAGGCATTTAGAGACGCAAGGACTGATTAGGGACAGTCAGCATGGCTTTGTGAGTGGAAAATCGTGTCTCACAAATTTGATTGAGTTTTTTGAAGGGGTAACCAAGAAGGTAGATGAGGACAGTGCAGTTGATGTTGCCGACATGGACTTTAGCAAGGCCTTTGACAAGGTACCGCATGGTAGGTTGTTGCATAAGGTTAAATCTCACGGGATTCAGGGTGAGGTATCTAAATGGATACAAAATTGGCTTCTTGACAGAAGCCAGAGGGTGGTTGTGGAGAGTTGTTTTTCAAACTAGAGGCCTGTGACCAGCGGTGTGCCTCAGGGATCAGTGCTGGGTCCACTGCTATTTGTCATTTATATTAATGATTTGGATGAGAATATAGGAGGCATGGTTAGTAAGTTTGCAGATGACACCAAGATTGGTGGCATAGTGGACAGTGAAGAAAGTTATCTCCAATTGCAGCGGGATCTTGATCAATTGGGCCAGTAGGCTGACGAATGGCAGATGGAGTTTAATTTAGACAAATGTGAGGCGATGCATTTTGGTAGATTGAACCAGGGCAGATTGAACCAGGGCAGGACTTACTCACTTAATGGTAGGGCGTTGGGGAGAGTTACAGAACAAAGAGATCTAGGGGTACAAGTTCATAGCTCCTGGAAAGTGGAGTCACAGGTGGACAGAGTGGTGAAGGCGGCATTCGGCATGCTTGGTTTCATCAGTCAGAACATTGAATACAGGAGTTGGAATGTCTTGTTGAAGTTGTACAAGACATTGGTAAGGCCACACTTGGAATACTATGTGCAATTCTGGTCACCCTATTATAGAAAGGATATTATTAAACTAGAAAGAGTGCAGAAAAGATTTACTAGGATGCTACCAAGACTTGATGGATTGAGTTATAAGGAGAGGCTGGATAAACTGGGGCTTTTTTCTCTGGAGCATAGGAGGCTGAGGGGTGATCTTATAGAGGTCTATAAAATAATGAAGGGCACAGATCAGCTAGATAGTCAATATCTTTTCCCAAAGGTAGGGGAGTCTAAAACTAGAGGGCATAGGTTTAAGGTGAGAGGGGAGAGATACAAAAGTGTCCAGAGGTGCAATTTTTTCACACAGAGGGTGGTGAGTGTCTGGAACAAGCTGCCAGAGGTAGTAGTAGAGAGAGACGGGTACAATTTTGTCTTTTAAAAAGCATTTAGATAGTTACATGGGTGAGATGGTTATAGAGGGATATGGGCCAAATGCGGGCAATTGGGATTAGCTAATGGATATTTTTTTTTAAAAAGGGCGGCATGGACAAGTTGTGCCGAAGGGCCTGTTTCCATGCTGTAAACCTCTCATTTTAAAGTTTATGCACGGATTTTCTTGTAAAATCAATAGTTCTATGAAATATCAGCTAATAGTTGGTGAGGGCAGATTTAGGATGCTGTAAATAAACTATTTGCTAGATATGTTCCCTTATTAGATTTTTTTTAGAATAACAGGTCAGCTGGAGCGGGTGGGCGGGGCCAGAGAAATGACATTTGCCGAATGAAGTTAAAGGGGTACAATGTCACCATCCATCGCGCACAGGAATTTCCCACCATGAACAACTACAGCTCCATTCCCAGTGACAGGACCTCGAGTAGTAAATCGAGTAGTGTGCCAAACTAACCCCATGTGGACAAAGACGCAACACCAAACCTTTCACATTACAAAAGTAAACTCCTCAGAATTATGTGGCATTAACAAAGATACACTACAGATGACAATACTTAAAGAATGAGCCATTTACAGGGAGATTAGTAGTTAGCTAATGCCCGTAAGTGATGCTGGAGTTTATTGTCTGTGTTCTTGATATATAAGCACGATACATTACCTGATTGTAGGAGGCTTTGGTGTTGCCCTGTACCTCAGGGCTCACGTATAAGGCAGTGCCAACCATTCCGGTCAGATTCCCTGTAATTAAAACAAATACTGAGTGATAACTGTATGTGATTTAAAATGATTCCAGGAACTGATTCCAGAAATGGAGAATGAGCATGGGGAATTTGGAACTTTTGGGTGCCATTCTTAACCATTTTGCCATTATTGCTCAGTGTCGTTATCTTGTGCCTGTGAAGAGATTTGGAATCTCTCATTGCGTGAAAGCATTACACAAAGTGTAAATTTGTATGGTGTTGGCCAAGGGAGAATTATTGGCCACAACACCAGAGAACTGCTTGCTCTCAAACAGACTTTAACACCCACCTGAATCACTGGAACAGCCAGACATTTGGCTTTATGCCTTATCTAAAGGGCAACAATTCTGATAATACAACATCCTTTCACTTACACACTGGATAATCAGTAACGTGCAATGATTCAATCACAGAGGTAGAAAGAAATCAGTTATCAAACCAAAGCAGATAACCAAAAACTATATATTTAGATAATGCACCCCTATCTCAGAACCTAACAAATTCACAAGTCATGAGGAGGCAAAATGCTACCAACTCAGTCAGACTGACACTAAAAAAACATCTCAAGCAGAAAGAAAATACTGGCAGCAACTTAACAGACAAGTGATATCCTCCGAGTGTCAACGTGAACAGGATTTATTGATGGAATACTGGTTGAGCAACGAGGGTAAGATAACTGGCCTTGCAGGACTGGGACATGTCCAGGCAGCCCAGCTAGATGGATAAAAATTTCCTGTTAGCTAAGTCACTGATTAACTGGACTTTAATAGTTACAATCTAGTTCCTAGCCTTAAATTGACATTGAAGAAGAGTCATATTGGACTGAAAACATTAACTTTGTTTCTCTCTCCACAGAAGCTGCCAGAGCTCCGGTGTTTCTCCAGCATTTTCTGTTTTTATTTTGGATTTCCAGCATCCGTAGTATTTTGCTTTTATTTTACCTAAATTAACATTGTTTGGCACCTGCATTGAATGGACCTTAAGTTGGTTATGTCGGGGCTAGTATGTTAATCAGTATCAATCCATCCTCAATGTTATCCAAGGTACCCTGACATAGAAACAGTCTCACCTGCTGAGTCAGGCTTGATAAGCTGAATAGATCCATTGCCATCTGTTTCCTGCCTGTCACCTGCCTGTGGGAAGGAATATATTATCAAGAATTTTATTTGTGGTTTCTTAAGGGAGACATAATAGGTAGAAATAGAATTTGCTGTATCAAGAACTTGATGTATGAGGAGAGATTATGGAAGTTGGGTACACGTTCTTTAGAGAAGAGGCTTCCAGCAACAGGAGTAAGTTCATTCAGATTCTCCAATCTGTTCTGTCATTTAATCAGATCAATCCAATCAGGCCAATCTATATCTCAATCCCATCCATCTGACTTTGGTCAATATACCTTGATACTAATACCTAATCGAAATCTATCGAGCTCAGTCTTCAAACTTACAATTAACCCAGCTTCTGCAGCCTTTCAGAATTTTCATTACCTGTTATGTGACACAGAGTTTCTCAATTTCACTCCTGAAGAGCCTCACTCTAAGATTGTGTCCCCTTGTCCTGGATTTCCCCACAGAAGAAATAGGCTCTCTGTTTCTAACCTACCAAGTCCCTTTATCATTCTATCACAGGAATACAAGCCAAGTTTAGGCAACCTGTCCTCTTTTCTATTTTCAAGTAAGCTAGTGAAGGCAGTTCATATCCCAGTAACTGAAGTTTTTTTAAAAATCAGAAAGTTAGGAGGAAGAAGTGAAGTTGGTCAGAACCTTATCACCAAAAACATAAAAGGTGAGTAATAAAGTTCTTGGGAAAGATATTGAAGTGGACAGCATAAACATCCTGAGCAGATATTTAAAGCTTCTGGACAGAAGGATTTAAGAGAAGACTGTTAAGAAGATTGCTAACATGGACTTGATCAGTCACAAAGAGGCAAGCTCATTTGGCCAACAGCAGTTTCCTCTAACTCAATGTTCACAGTTTCCACTCATCTGAAATCAATGAGACATCTTGTAGCTAGCAGGCCTTGGCTGGTCCTCCAGACCCTAGAGCCAGCAGGCAATACTTGTTACTCTAGAGACAGATTCCTCACAACAGATGAGGCACTTCACAATCTAACATTGAAACTTAACTTAAGTATACCAGATGGATGACAGTAACTTCCAAGAGGGTGATAAAGGATTGCAAAATAATGTTTCAACTAGGTGCCTTGGATTTTTAATCTTTTTTAAAAATTGAACAAATTCCTTGAATACGGCATATAAATTTACAACATTCCCCAAATAGAACAAACACATATTCATTCCCTGTTATGGATTTGTATTTATTATATTAGCTCAGTGGTTCCCAAAGGGTGCGGCGCACCACACTGGTGCGGCAAGAGAGGATGGCAAGTGTGGCGGGAAGATTCAAGGACAATCAAAGAAACATTTAAACATGGTTTAAACAAGCATTGTTTTATACTTTCTGGATGTCCCATGATCATATTATAAAGTAGTTGTGTTCTAAGTTATGAGTCAAGCACTGCTAGGTGTTGTTTTTTTTTGTTTTTGAATGTATTTCTTATCAATAAAAAATTCGGTGTGGCGCGAGCAAATTTTTATTCCGAAAGTGCGGCCCAGTGAAAAAAGTTTGGGAACCACTGTGTTAGCTCATGAGGAACTCTGATGTATTGATGTATGCACTGGAGGTGATGTAATAGACCTAGGGTGGGAAATAGAGAAAGGAGCAGCAGCCACGGAGAGATCACACACCATTAATAAAGCTCTGTTCGTTTGTAACCAAAGTCTGCCCCACGTACCACATCTCCAATGTGCAACATTCCCAAACACAGAAATAGCTGCACCACACAATGTATCATAAACAGAAAGCGCTTCAGTCATAAATTATTCATGTGAGACACATTTATGTTGAATTCCTTTCCAGATCACTCACCACATTAGAAAGGTGATCTGTGGCTAAGCCGAAATCTCCTATTTTCACGTGATCATTGGAATCCAAAAATATATTAACAGGTTTCAAATCCCTATGAATCATACCCTGAAATAACAAGAGAACAGCTGGTCAGGACAGAGTAAGCTCATCAGTAGAACTGAAACCCATGATTCCCCATAGTCCATCAAGAATCAAACTGGATTCTGGCAAAGCAAGTGCGGTTCATTCTTTTGACTGTCCCTCTTTCGCTGAAAATGTTTCAAGATCCAACTTCTGAAATTTCATGTTTTGATTTTAAAACCATTACACTCTCACCCTGGTCTTTCCCCATATGGCATGGTGGCACAGTGGTTAGCACTGATGCCTCACAGCGCAGGGACCCGGGTTCAATTCCTGGCTTGGACAGAGTTTGCACATTCTCCCCATGTCTGTGTGGGTTTCCTCCAGGTGCTCTGGTTTCCTCCCACAGTCCGAAAGACGTGCTGGTTAAGTGCATTGGCCATGCTAAATTCTCCCTCAGTGTGCCCGAACAGGCACTGGAATGTGGCAACTAGGAGATTTTCACAGTAACTTCATTGCAGTATTAATGTAAGCCTACTTGTCACAATAATAATAAATAAACGTTAAACTTTATGAACACCCCATCTTCACATCCTTCAGTCCCTGGAAGGCAAGCTTGAATATTGACGGCAGACAAATAGTTTAGATATCACAAATTCTGGCTAGACACACCATAGGATCGAGTTCTCCTCAGCCCTACTCACTATTTCAGGATCATCTTGCCTTCTCTTCTCCATTACAAAACCTTTCCCTAAATCCGTTTTCCCTATCCCCTCCACCCTCACCTCCAATACAAGCATAAGGTGCTGATGGAATTCTCTTTCACAAACATTGATCCAATCCATTCCGCAACCTTCCATTCTCCTTTCCTTCTCCGAGCCCATCAAGTCTAAGTTCCTCTAAGGTTCCCTTCCCAGAGGCCCTAGCTTTCAACTCGTGTGTTTCCCTAGTTTCTCTCCAAGCTCAACTATTCAACCTTGTTTCCACTAAACTGTTAACTATTAATTTTCCTTCCTGGCCTTCACAATAGGTATTATTATTAATGGTTTCCTTCCTCAGTTATCATCCCTCTTCCTTTCGAATCAGCCATCAACACATTCCTCAAAAAGAAATCCTCAAATTTTCTGTCCTTGCAATCTACCATGCCACCTCCAACCTTCTTTTCTTCTCCAAAGTCCTCAAACATGCTGTCGCCTCCCAGATCTGTGCCCACCTTTCCCAGGTCTGAAATGCTCAATCAAGTTCAATTCTGGCCTCGGGTCACTGTCTGTTTGGAGTTTGCACATTCTCCCTGTGTCTGAGTGGGTTTCCTCTGGGTGCTCCGGTTTCCTCCCACAGTCCAAAGGTATACAGGTTAGGTGGATTGGCCATGGTGAAGTTCCCTTTAACGTCAGGGGATTTGCAAGGTAAATACATGGTGTTACGGGAATAGGGTCTAGGTGCAGGCTCAATGGGCTGAATGGCCTCCTCCTGCACTGTAGGGATTCTATGAATTGATAAACTAACCAGAGGGGACAAAACCTATGGTTCACTGGACTGCATTCACACACATTCAAAGAAATTAAGAGATAGCAGAGACACTACTACAACTACATAAAAATAATTAGAAAATTAGTTAGATTATAAAAGGCAAGAACAGGCTTGACCAAATTTATTGAATTCTTTGACGTAATAAACAGTAGACATGGGTAAAATTATAGATGTGATGCAACTGGAATGCCACATAGTAGATATGACTACAATCAGAGCCTGAGTAATTCGAGAATAAATAACAGAATGGCTAACAAGATACAAATCAAAAAAATTGTTAATGATTAAGGGTAGCTACTCAACCTGGCAAAAGGTGAGAAGTGATGTTTTACAGAGATCGGTGCTAAGACAAAACGGTTTTCATTAATGATTTGGATTTGAGAATCAGAAGTACAATTTCTAAAGTTGCTGATGACACCTGTGGATGAATGTAGCAAAATACAGGAGGACATATTAACAAAATTGCAGACTGGGTACACAACTGACAAATACATTTTAATATAAGCATGAGGTGGTGCACTTTTGGAAGAAGAATAAGGAAGTCTTGTTTGAATAATATGTCTGAATGGAGCAGAGGAGCAAAGAGATCTAAGGAAGAAGCTACACAACACATGAAACTAAGTGATGCAATTTAATAAAGCCACAAAAAAAGCAAACACAGCACTGGGGTTGATGATTTTTCGGAGAGTCAGTGCAGACCCGATGGGCCGAATGGCTTCCTTCTGCAATGTAGGGATTCTATGTAATGGGGTGGGACGATTCATTAAGCAGTTGGGTCGCAAAGTCTGCGTCTTGCGCTCTACCAATGTAATTTCTAGTTTAATGGCCAATGCGCTTGTCTTATATTACTGTGCAAGTGATTTTAGCACTCTTTATTCCTTCCTAACATCTAAACTGGATCCCTGTGATGTGAACTTTGTCAAAGGTCTTTTGGAAGCTCAGATGCGTTAGGTATCACAGATCCCCTATAAAGAACTATTCTACAAAACTAACCTGTTCATGAATATAGGCCAGTCCATCAAGGATTTCCCGGAACAGCCTCCAGAGACGGCTAATGTCTCTGTACAGTCCCTGGTCAATGGTGTCTCGTAAAGTGCTTTTCTCACAGTATTCCATCTGAAAGAAGCCAAGAAAATAAAGTCTAATATTTGCAAGTCACACAGCAACGTGCCTGCAAATTCAGCAACTCGGATTCAAGTCACTGGGTAACCCGCAAGGCCATTTAGTTAAATGAATTATATCGACAAAATCTCACAGCTGCAACTCAAAAGCAAGTCAGTGTCATACCATTGTCATTGATCTTGCAGCTAATTTGACAGACGGGCTATGATGTACCAAGATTTTTGATTACAAAATAAAAATAATGATATTTCATTCCAAAAAAAAAATCATTTGCAGCCCAAAGGCTGAATTGCAGTGTAACTTGCACCAAAAAATTCATATAGGCACTAAGTAATCAGGTTAAACACATGCAAACATCTGACAATCATGTGGTAACAAAAGCATAAAAATTCAGCAGGAAACAGGGAAATGGCGGATGGGATATTAAAAAGTCTAAAATTGAATTAAAACTAAAATTACAAACCAATACATAATTGAAGTGCAGTATGGCATTGAGGACACGAACCATATAAGGAACAGGGCTCCACCTGTACCTATCTGTCCTTCACCTTACGGGGTTGAATTTAATTGAACTTCTGAATTGTCTTGATTGCTCTGGGCATGGTGGGGTAACCAGTTCTGAAATTGAGCAGCTTGCAAAGGGATTTTCCAAACTTGGTACAAATATTATATTAACTCTTCTTTTAGTCGACTTTTGAGCTGTGTGACATGAAGGGCTTTGTTGCACAGTTGGCACTAAGCTCAATCTCAGCATGTGCTTCTATATTCTTTCAATTTGCATGGTTTGTGCGTGGGTGAGGCCAGGGTACCACACAGGAGTAGCATATTAGCTCATGGCAATTTAGTCGGTTTACATCAACAACAGGTCACTGACAGGAAGTCTGAAAAGAGTAAGGATTGGCGAATGAATATCTATTCACTTTTTTAAATGTACCGTCCACTTGACCATCCCACTTCCAGATCAGGATTTTCAAGCCCTTCCTGTGTCAGGGTGTAATTGCCAACTTGATGTCAAGGGGCATGTACTCATGTCAAACGAAGTCTACTCGCATGGTGTTACGTTTAGTCAAATTTCTGCCTTTTTTCTTCCTTCTGGAGAGGTGTAGCTTTATTGTCCTTAGTTGGGAAAAACTTTCCAGAAATCTTCTCAGGCCTTCTCCCATCTAGCCACTATGTAAACGCCATGTAAACGCCATGTAAACGCCATGTAAACGGCACTGCGGCAGCCAATCAGGAACTCCAGCCCCAAGGAAATTCACAACAGTTATGTCTGGCAGATGCAGGAACTTTCACCTGAGCTGATCTTCCACATAACCACAATGACTTGTCTGGTTTGTGTACAGTAAGAAGTCTCACAACACCAGGTTAAAGTCCAACAGGTTTATTTGGTATCACGAGCTTTTGGAGTGTTGCTCCTTCATCAGGTCACTCACCTGATGAAGGAGCAGCGCTCCAAAAGCTCATGATACCAAATAAACCTGTTGGGACTTTAACCTGGTGTTGTGAGACTTCTTACTTTGCCCACCCCAGTCCAATGCCGGCATCTCCACATGATGGTTTGTGTACACAAAGACAGACAGAAAGACAACTAGGTGGAGAGAAAGAAAGAAGTAGCTCGTCACATCCTCAGGATGTCCCAAACTGCTTTGGGAATTAATTGCATCCGATCTGTAATCACTTATGTCGGTACTATAAATGCTGTTGTCAATTTTCTCAGCACGATCCCAGTTAATCTGAACTGGACAATGTCACTAAAATATATCCAGTCAGACAGGGAGGGGATTTTAGCTGTTTCTTTCCAAGTAGTAGGTGGCGTGATGCATTGTCTTCAGCACTGAATCCCATGATGTAAGTAAACTGCTGTTCCAGTTACATACTGGAATATACACATTGAGAGTACAGTCTGATAGAGTATACAAAAAGTACAAAGTCAGTGTTACCAGAACATAAATACTAGAAATCTGGAGCAGTGATACATGAATATGTAAATACCGCAGGGTGAGGATAGATTCTGTTACCTGAATATACAGATAGTGCACTGTAGGTGGATCCAGTATGACGCCTGTCTTCTCCATGTTCTCATTCTCGGGATTCTTTGCAATTGCAGATTCCCTGCCCTGCAGATTAACAAACAATCTCAGAATATACATTATCAGATTACAGTTATAGTAGTCTGAGGCATTAGATAAAACATACATTAGACTCGAGCTGCTATGAGAATGAGAAAAAGGGCACATTCTTGCTAAGGGGCAGGCATCATACAGATAAATATTAGGTTTTTTGGCCTGTTCTGTCACCTGTTAAAAAGCTGGCTCATGAAAATGTATAGTGTCAAAGATGCCAACTCACCCTTCATACCCTACAAAAGAAACCATGCTTCATTATGCATGTTTAGGCTGGTAAGTACTGATAGGTAACTCTATTCGGTGGATACAGCAGCAGTGCTTGATCTGGTCTTCATCCTAGAGTAACAGGCATCAACTTTCACCAACAGCCATTGGATAACAAGCATCTTCACGACTGACTTTTCCCACCAACTTGAGATCACTTGAGTTCCCAATATGGAACCTCTTGGTCAGTACAGCTCAGCTATTCACAGCCTTTACCAACTAAATCATAAGGGAAAGGGAGAAATTTGTAGGATAAATTCTAATCAGTGCATTTTTACTGAGAAGCCTGGAGAAAGTATTTAAATGTCCAGATCATCAGTTGTACAGAGTAAAAACACAAAATAAATTAAGTAATGGGGACTAGGATAATAAATGTTAGCATTGCCAATGTCACCCAAAATGCATAAATGATTTTATTAAAAATCCATGAGAGGAGAGAGTGGCACCGCTACCTGCCGACAAGAATTATAATCCTGAATCATTGAAGTTTAACAACTGAGACCTTTGAGAACGCCAGCTGAGGCCTCTTGCTCATGTCAGCTCTGGGGAGAGGTAAAAGTTTCCACTCATTAATACATTTCCCTTCCAGCCTGGTCTCCATCATGCTCTCCTCCCTCCTCAACCTCATCTGGTCTCCATTTTACTCTTCGCTATCTTCATCATGCTCTCCCTTCACACCCTAACAATCTGGCCTCAATCAGCTGGGATTGTTCTCCTTACAGCAGAGGTTACAGAAAGATTTAATATAGTTGCCCAAAATTATGAGGTGCTTCAATAATGCAGACAGGGAGAAAGCGTTTCCAATGACTGGAGGATTAGTAATGAGATGACACAGATTTAAAGAGTAGGCAAAAAAATCCAAGAGTGAAATGGGAACAGTTTCTACAATCTGGAATGCACTCTAAAAGGATGGTGGAAGCCGATTAATAATATCTTACAAAAGAGAATTGGAATGTATATTTGAAAAGGAAATCTTTACAGAGATACAAGGAAGGGCAGGGAAGAGAGACCAACTGGAAAGCTCTTCCAAAAAAAAACAGCACGGACACAATGGATTGATTTCAGTGCAACATGATTCCAAGCCTGGATTTTAGCCAGAAGGCAAGTTCTATGCAGGAGACTGTTGATAGGTCTGAAAAATCAGAAGAACCGATTTCCAAAATATCTTGCAGAATTTAGCTTATTTATGTAGTATTCGTGCCCAGAGACTGCCTGATTGACCAGCTGGAAGTCCTCTGGATTAAAAGACAGCTTCATAGGGACAAAGCCTACAACAGTAGATACTAGGAGAGTGATTGAGAGATCGTAGGAGTAAAGGCATTTACCTCATGGATTCAACCCCTCTTACCTTCTTTAAAGAGCCAAGTCTCCAGACCCATCGAACGAGTCAAAATTAGAATCACTGTTAAAATGCAGCTTCATGATATTTAAAAGACAAAACCACATCCAATGAGAGGGTTGGTTATCCACACCTCATTCCACCACCAAGGAACATTCAAATGGGCTGGTTCGGTTCCAGGTTTCTTCTATTATAAACTCTGACACAATCCCAACCCATCTGATTTGGGCAGTTAAGTTTCAACCCTATGATTCTCTACAGATATACACCCACGTCTACTTCTTAGATGCTTCTAGATCAGATTTCCATGAATTCTTATCACTCTCCTATGAGATCTGGCCACTTGGGAAAACTGTTCACAAGTCTTTGCAGCTTTATGTACACTATATTGAATTTAAGTTTTTGTCACTATGACTACTAACATACAGTCCCCACAGCATTGACTGCACTCAGAAAGGGATGAGAAGACGACAATGGGTTGGAGGTCCTAAAGAAGAGAGACAGCATCATTATAAAATGGGCACAAACAGCACAACTGTAAATAACATTTAAGAAAAACTTGGACGGGTTCATGGATGAGAGGGGTGTGGAGGGATATGGTCCAAGTGCAGGTCAGTGGGACTAGGCATAAAATGGTTCGGCACAGACAAGAAGGGCCAAAAGGCCTGTTTCTGAGCTGTAATTTTCTATGGTTCTATGGTCACAATGTTATAAAATACAAGTGGTTGCACTGGAGCTGATTTTGTGGTCTGGGATTGCACTTGACATTGGTTGTATTCAGATGCCTACAGACAATTTATCAATGGCAACAAGTCAACTCTAAGGATACTGACATTGTACTTGCTCCAATGCAAACTAAATTTCATCTCTGATACTTAAAGTAAACCTGAAAAGATTTTTATCTCCACTCTTCAATGATTGTAGGAGTGTCAGAAGCCTTCTTCTGCCACGTCAAGTGGGAATTCTTTGCACACAAGCCTAGATAATGAATATCATCAGGCTATTCAATGCCATGGGCAAATCCAATCATGTACTCAACCAACATCCACACGAGGGGCCATCATTTATGATCACACATACAAGACTACCTGAGTTTTGCTCTCCTTTGTCACAGGGTGCAGCCAACCGAGATCAACTAACCTCAGGTCTGCAATCAAACAACCCAGTGTTATACTCTGGATTCTGCTTTAAAAAGCAATCGCTGCCGACCCATTCAACGTTCAAAAATTTAACAATCATTCAATCAATTTGTGATTTCACCTGCTATTTAGTTTTGTCAGTTGTTTTTTTATGGATAGGAGGCTAATACACTAAAACAATACTCACCAAACAAATAGTTGAAACTCTCACACTTTACACACTCATCAAACATACCTAGCTCTAAAGAGGGAGTAAAATGTAGTGGTTAATATCAACCAGAGGAACAATGAGTGTGATCCTGGGTTCCCACTCAAAGCCAACTATAACAAAGAACCAGCTTTTAACACAGATCTCAAACTCCTACCATGCAGTTACTCTGGCAACCAAATTTTTTTTAAAATACTTTTCCAATTCAATCAAATCAAATCCAATTCAGAGTCTCAACAAGTTGAGACACTTCAGATCCAGGCTGACAAGACAGGGCGAGCGACCAAACCACCCTGTCCTGGGCCTGATCTACATGAGCCCAGCTGATTGGAGAAGGGGGAGGTTCCTCCTCCAAGACTTGAGCTCATTTGCATCTTAGCCAAAAGGCCGAGATGCCGCTTTTAAAAATTGCTTCATATGAAACATATGAAGCCTCAGCGTAACCTAATGACCTCGACCAAGTGCGGCCGACCATGGGCTGCCGACCATACACTTGATCTTAGCCAAAAGGCCGAGAAGCGACCTTTCCTCTGGCAACCAAATTTACCAATTCCCATCACTGTGCACGGATGGCCAGGTGCCATTGCCATTATGTCTGCTGCTACTGTTAGCACAAAGGTACCCCTTTACACATGCAGTGACTAAATTGTGATAGGCAACTGGGCTTGCAGGTAGATGAACAAAAAGGGGTTGAAAGAATAGGGAAGAGGGTGGCAAACGAGATGGAAATATTTTTCTCATGTTGGGGGATAAATGCTCAAGTGACCTGTTTCCACATTGTGACTCCTATGTATATTTCATGAAATGGGCACTGATTTCATGAACTGCGCAAACCCATTGTACGGATCACAAAATAGATAATTTGACTGCTCATTTCATGAAATAACTGGTGCTATGCATGTATTTTAAAATCTTTTTGGTGGAATTGTTGCTCAAGCCTGTTACAGTGTACAGGTTTATCCTATAGTATATTGCTCAATAACACACAAACACTGTAAATTTGGGAAAGCAAGTTTGAAACAAAGATTATTGCTGTCCTCAAGCATGGGAAAACTGAACAGAAACCCCAAGTGATGGATATCACATCCTGAAAACTTTCATGCTTACATCTTTAGGTGATGCGGACAAGATTAGCAAGAGCAATGGTTTGTACATTGCTACTACGTTCTCCCTGTGTCTGCGTGGGTTTCCTCCGGGTGCTCTGGTTTCCTCCCACAGTCCAAAGATGTGCGGGTTAGGTGTACTGGCCAGGCTAAATTGCTCCTTAGTGTCAGGGGACTAGTTAGGGTAAATGCATGGGGTGGTGGGGATAGGGTCTGGGAGGGATTGTGGTCGGTGCAGACTTGATGGCCAAATGACCTCCTTCTGCACTGTAGGATTCTATATTAAGGAAGCAGACCTAGCCATTGTGCAACAAGCCCACATTGAACCTGGCCATGGCAGTAAAAAGACTCACAAGAAACTTTCTGAGAAGCATGCAAAGATCACATGGTCTCTTACAGGACAGTACATCAGTTGCTATGAGATGCATAGAAAAGTGTTGTAGGTAGGGAAGGTTGCGAGATCGCTATCTGTCAATGATTTGAATGAATGTGGACAAGTAGACCCGGTTGACATGCAAGACTTTGAAGAGTGGAAGTTACTGTTTCGTACTGCACTACATGGAGTATCTGACCAAGTTCCACATCATTCATCCTTAGTCTAAGACAGCAGCTGAGGTTGCCCATGAGCTGCTTCTCACATTTCCAGACATCAGAGTTCCACATATTCTTCAGTCAGATAATGGAAGCACAGGTCATCCACAAACTGGCAACAACTGATGTTGTCAATAGGCATCGCTGACATCCCAGAATCAAGGTTTTGTGGAATGTAGTGATCAGGATATGAAGCTGAGTTAATGGCTTGGATACGTGGCAACTGTTCTCAGTAGAGATATGGGCTGGAACCTTCTGATCGTTCATGTCAGCGGGATCTTCCAGTCCCACCAACAGCTCACCGCCTTTACGGGTTTCCTGGTGGCAAGGAGTGCATTAGACAGGAAACCCAGTTGACAACGGTGGGACCAGAAGACCCCACCACTGGCCAATGGCCACCTCCACCACCGCAAAACGCAGCAAGTTGCTTGGAAAATCCCACCCTGGTGTCCATTTTGTTCAGTGGGCAATCTGACTTAAGAATATGTGGAACATAGCCTTCATGAGATTGTACATGCTCAAAGTGATTGCAATGGGCAAGGCTTCCAGAGATGTCACTGCTGGAGTAACTGCTTATTAAGACAATGTTCTTGCTTGAAAGCAGGCCTCTGCTGTAAATGTCTGTCAGCCACAAGTCCTGTAGCAAAGTTGACCAGTGCTGGTATATTAAAAATGTATGAATTGTACCCATGCTGTTTTTGTAAACACTGATGTACAAGCTATTTGAATGGTATGGGTGCAATCATGAATGAAACATTAACAAATGAATTTGAAATGTTCGGATGTCAAAATGAATCTGAAATGTTCACGGAATAAAAAAGCACATAAAAGGATAGTAAACAGAATTAAGCAGATTATACATTTGCGAATGAAATTTTATTTTTTGTTCATGAAAGATGGCCATTTCATGAGCTTGGCAGACTTTCAAATGCCCATTTCATGAACTGGGCGGTGAAACTGCCTGATTCATGAACTGTGCAGGGTGGCTGTCCATTGCAAGAAATGGACAATTTGTTTTACAAATTGGGTTAACATATACATATACTTGCTTGATAGCAACAGCTGAGATCCAGGTGTTGTTCTACAGATTCTAACAAGTGTATGTATATGATTTCTAACTTTCTCTAAAATGATAAAAAGTATCTTCCAGCTCTTTCTGTTCTACCCACACCACAGACTCAGGAAGAATGGCAATTTAGTGCTGAACTACAGGCAGTTTTGGTTGGCCACAAATAATGACTTCAGGAAATCAGCAACTGGAATAACTTGGCAAAGGTACGGAGACCAGCTGTGTGAAGAAAGCCGAATATCAATAGACAGCCCAGAATACAAGAAGCTTCAGGATTTTAGTCATTTTGACTGTCTATTAATCCAGCCCTTTCACGCGATCAGATTCAGTAATAGTTTTGAGCTACATCTATCAACATTGTCATCCACAATCACTCTTAAAACAAACTTTCAGAGAATGAAGTAAAACCTGAACAACAGTTATAGTTCAGTGCAATTGCTGTACCATTCTGGCTCAGACAAAGATGCCCAAATTGAGGCAAGCTGACTAAATGCACAATATTGAGTAAAATACCGACTCCTCACCACTGGGATGTTGTTGCGGTTTCCATTATCATTCTCAAAGATGACGTCGCTGTCTGAATCAATGTCAACCAGTCTGCAAAAACAGAGCAAGTTTAATATAGAACGCCATGTTAGCAAACAAATAAAAGGCTGAAATGAGATCGTAAAAATGATCAACCTTCCCCCCCCCCCTCAAACTATAATTTTCATGAGTTTAATCATAACAGAAATAATTTCTCCAGAGCAGTTTGACACCCACAGTCCCAATAATTCAAACACAGTTATTGCTGAAATTACTATGCTACATTAAGCAGTATTTTGCTTTGTACTCCTTTCATAATGGTCTTATTTCTGTTTATGAAGTAGTCGAAAGCAAAGATGAAAATATGGAATTCTATCCAGTGCACTAACTTGATGGGTACATGACCCAGCAGATGTAATACACAGTTGTGCAGAGGAGAGACATTGTGCACTTGCAATCAGGGTAGTTGTCAGCCAATATCACTGTAGGCAGCCTCAGAGCTCCTTAGTAGGGCTGGCATTTTCCTTTGACAAAGGGTCATCTGGACTCGAAACGTCAGCTCTTTTCTCTCCTTACAGGTGCTGCCAGACCTGCTGAGATTTTCCAGCATTTTCTCTTGTGGCATATTCCTAGTTGGGTGGCATAGGGAATCAACCAACCTGGATCTTTGTTAAATGACTCCTGCTGCAAATTCACAAGGACAGTTGAACATTATGTCACAAACAGGGAGACAAAACCAAGTCTAGTCTTCAGATAAAATTTCTTTTTGTTCTTTCATGAGATGTAGACAGTACTGGTTAGGCCAGCATTACCCTTCTGAAGAAGGTGGCGACCCACTTTCTTGAACCACTGCAATCCAAGTGGTATAGGTACACCCACAGTGCTGTTAGGAAGATTAGAATGGATAAAGGGCAGGGATTGGATCAGGAAAATAGCTTTACAGTCATACAAATATGTCTTTATTTTTATATTTCCACCTTATAGGAAATTTCTATGTCTATTATTAAGATGGAAACTATTGAAAGCGGAGTGCGACTTTAAACAAAAGTGCAGAGAGTTGGGCGAATGAGGAAATTTTAATCTTTCTAAAACTCTATATTTGTTTGTACTCAACATTTAACATCTAACTGAAATTCACTATTCAAAATTTCATCCAGGCTTAAGCAGGGATATATAAGCTCTCCACTGGACAGCAGTTGAAATTAGTTAATTAAGGAAGGTAGCTTAAAATGGGTTTTATGTTCCTTGGGCTGAGCCAAGCCTTTTTCAGAGCATATAAATACAGGCCTCTCAGCACAACTTAGCACTAGAGTGTGACTTTGAGCAAGAGTGCTGGAGTTGGGCAAGTGAGGGAGTTAGGGGAAGGAACAAAAACAGAAAATGCTGGAAAAACTCAGCAGGTCTGGCAGCATCTGCAGAGATCTCCACAAATGCTGCCAGACTTGCTCAGTTTTTTCAGCATTTTCTGTTTTGGTTTCATATTCAAGCATCCGCAGTATTAGGGAAGGAGGTGCTCATTGCCTTCCCTAACTTTTTTTTACCCTATAGGAAATGGTTCTTGCTCCAGTACAGGGGAAGAAGCTAGCTGCTTGTTGAGTATTTGGTAAGTGGTTAAGGACTATTCTATTCCTCAGCTTTAAAATAATATACAAACTGATGGAATGGTTAATATATATAAAAAAGGAAAATAATTAATTGAATAAAAGAATAACGTAGTTAATTAAAACACATTAAGGATGGCAGAACAGGTGATGTGTCATGGGTACAGCATGTGGGAGCTCCTGGATGCCGCTGTGATCCAGGGCAACACCTCTGCAGTATGTGTTTGCAGCTTGAGGAGCTTTGGCTCAGAACCACTGAGCTGGAGGCTAAGCTGCAGACACTGCAACACATCAGGAATGGGGAAAGTTATCTGGAAACTTTGCACTGGGACGTGGTCACACCCTTGAGCAGAGAGTCCTCTGATTTGTGATCAGGGACGGGAGGGTGTGACTGCAACTGAGATAGAGACAGGTAAGGGAACCCAGATTTCAGTAGTGCAGCCTTTGTAATTGTCCAACAAGCTTGGGGTTCTTTCAACTTTTTCAGATGAGAGTGGGGGCTACAGGGCCATTGAGCTGACAGGCCATTGCAACATGGTACAGGAAACTGAATATTTTTAAGGCAGGGGTAGAAAAATCCTTGATAAGCAAGGGGGTGAAAGATTATTGGAGGCAGATGGAAATGCAGAGTTAAGGTTACAATCAGATCAGCCATGACCTTATTGAATGACAGAGCAAGCTCAAGAGGCCAAATGGCCTACTCCTGCCCCAATTCACATACTCGTATGCACATAAGCCCCCCACTGGCCGGAGGGTGCAATTTACAGCATGACATGTTTACATGGACAGTAAAGTGCATTGAATAAAAAGAATCAGAGGGTAAGGTGTTGGACACATTGAATCCAATTAGCATAATCAGGCAAAGAACAAAACATTTTGCTTATTCGATTTTGGATTTGGGGAGGGGGGGGGGGCTACTCTTAATTTGTATGTTCCTTTGTACCCTAATCTAAAATAAATGCCTCAAATTATGGAATCACTTTGGGTGAGTCACCACTCATGTTTTCCATGTGATCTGTTCTGAGGGTCCCAGCTGGAATATTAACCTCCATCTCTGACTGACCAGTTGTGAATTTCTAGCACTATACACCCAAGGGCGCTGCTGTACACTCTCGGGCACAGAGTTTCACCCACACACAGGTGGGGGTGTCCAGTCTCAGCTAAACTGCAGTAAAATGGCACAAAACGTTCGTGTACTGTTCTGTCTTTATACCATCTGGATTTCTGCTGGTCAAGCTTAGTATTATTGTTTCCCAACCACCTCAAACAAAAGTTATTTCTTTAAGTTCTGCTTACACAATAAAACAAAATGGTAGCACTCAAGTAAGAACTCATCGCAGTTACTCTCCCACCACAAGTGTAACTTACATTGTGTTTATTTTATTCAGCCTGTCATTCAATAAGGTCGTGGCTGATCTGATTGTAACCTTAACTCTGCAAGTGAATGTTCTACGTACTCCAGAGGTGGGCTGTGCTGCAGCCATTAATTTTAACTGTCCAGTTTACATTGACCAACTGTAAATTGGTTGCTAACATATATCACAGGCAGACATCAACTTACTTCCATTTCAAAATGCTGCCTCTCTCCTCCTGAGCAACTCTTCACTCTCCACAGTGTCCACAATGGCTTATGCAGGAATGACAAGTAGCCATTCATATTTCAATAAAATACACTAAACTGATTTGTGAAACTGTCTCCTTGGATTTTGGAAAACACCCCCTTAGCTCTTGGTATGTTATTCTCAGTGAGATTTTAAACATGTTTAAAAATGGCAAATTGACCATACGTAAATAAACAGTATGGATTTTAACCAACGAGTCTATTCCAAACAGCCCCCAAATGTGAGAAATAAAAACAGATGAACAAAATCTTCCGGTGCAGACCTTTACAATAAACCAGCGGACTCAGGCAAACAAAGACAACTACAAGATTCCGTACTCACCACAGACACTGTTTTGCCCTGGGAAGAATTCAGCTTCTTAGAAACAGGCTTTTGCCACTGCTCGCCCAATTTTAAGAACACAGCAACGTAGATTACTGCTTATTCCTTAAGAATTGTAGTTTAACATTTTCAGTGCAGCACAGTGCCCCAGTTAATTATTTTGGCTTACATTATGCACCTGGCTGAGGTGGTAGAATACACAAATGCTCCAGATTCATACTGGACCTCTCATAGCTTCCAGCAAGCAGACCAACCAGCCACACTGAGAGCAAACTGCTGCGCAGGCTTATGGGGAGGTCTGGAATCAAATCCTCCTCAGTGCAGGCAGGACAAAGCAAGGACCCACCACAGAGTTCAGTGCGACCTACCACACTGTTCAATGCTGAAGGAGGCCACCCAGAGTACAAGAAGGGTAAAGAGAGGACAAGTAGGAGTAGCCTTCACAGACGCCTGATTGAATTGCTGTCAAAATATGATAGTTAGAAATGTGTTTTTATCATTCATCTCCACGTTGTCTACGGAAAAAGGTTTGTCAAAAAAAAGTTACAGTCATATATTTTTTACATATATATTAAGAGTGTGCATTTCTTCTCAGGCAGCATCTCTGCAATCCACTAAGTGAAAAAAGGACCCATAATAGTTTTACTCTATTTGTAGGAGTTTACCACTTGCTAAGAGAGAGAGGAACAAAAATGGAGAGAGACAATCAGATAGTGACAAAACTGTTAAGACGTGAAAATTAAGGAAATT
Source organism: Mustelus asterias (assembly GCF_964213995.1). Classification (NCBI taxonomy): domain Eukaryota; kingdom Metazoa; phylum Chordata; class Chondrichthyes; order Carcharhiniformes; family Triakidae; genus Mustelus; species Mustelus asterias. Next base: position 24,449,749 of record NC_135818.1, read on the forward strand.
TGATGAAATAAAAGGTAAATTGACTTTAGGCCAATTTGAACAGACAAGGGGTTCTTTTTCACTTACTGATACCTTTAGATTAGTTTCTTTTCCATTTCCTCTCTTCCTTGCCAGCTGTCACAGACTCTTGCTTATGTACAGAGTAGCATTCTTCGCATGCAGTTATTTTAAAACTCATTCACAGGATACTGCCCATTCCTAACTGCCCTTGAGACAGTAGTGGTGAGCCACCATCATGAACAACCACAATCCAAGTGGTGCAGGTACACCCATGCTGTTAGGTAGGGTACACACTCCAGGCCCTGTGCCTGAGGTGGAGTGAATTTTTATGCTGCTGGATGGGATACCAATCAAACAGACTGTCCTAGACAAACAAATGTTGGCAGTTATTCAATCAAAGGCATCACTGCCGATCCGGATTCGAACCTCACTCAATGTCCATACATGCTCCCTTTCTAGCAGAGATCTCTGCACATCGATCAGGAGCAGGCACCCTGACAAATTATTTTCCCCCTAACTAACCCAGGCATGTTACGCCCAGTTAAAGGTGAAAATTTCTTATATAATGTTCTCAGGTCATCCCAAAGCTATTTACAGCTAATTAAGTACTTTTGAAGGGTCACCATTGTTACAAAGTAGGATATCGTAGCAACCAATTTGCGCACACAAAATTCTCATAAACTGCAAGGAGATAAATGACTGGATAATCTGCTTAGGTGATATTGAGGGATAAATGCTGGTCAAGATCTCAAGGAGAACTCCTCTGCTCTTCTTCAAATAAATGCATGAGAGTTTTCACAACCACCTGAGAGAATAGACTCATGTTTGATATCCCATCCAAAGGGCAGAACCTCCAATCATTCTCTCAGCATTGCACATCAGTGTTAGTCTAGAGTTGCGGTTCCCATACTGTGGGTCATGACCCCAATTGGGGAGGGTCTCCGAAACAGCAAATTACTGAACCCAGTACTCTGGGTGTGGTCTCACCAAAGCCTGTACAACTGGGGAAGCCCTCCTTATACTGGTATTCCAATCTCCTTGCAATGAAGGCCAACATGCTATTTGCCTTCCTCATTGCTTGCTGTATCTGCATGATAACTTTTTGTTTCCTGCACAAGTACACCAAAATCTCCGATCATCAACATTTAAAAATTTCACACCTTTTAAAAAGTATTCTGCTTTTTCTATTCTTAATGCCAAACCTCACACTTACCCACAGTATACTCCATCCATCAGCTTCTTGACCATTCACTTAACTATATCTAACGGGCAGCACGGTGACACAGTGGTCAGCACTGCTGCCTCACAGCGCCAGGGACCCGGGTTTGATTCCCGGCTTGGGTCTCTGTCTGTGCAGAGTTTGCAAGTTCTCCCCGTGTCTGCGTGGGTTTCCTCCGGGTGCTCTGGTTTCCTCCCACAGTCGGAAAGACGTGCTGGTTAGTGCATTGGCCATGCTAACTTCTCCCTCAGGGTACCCGAACAGGCGTCGGAATGTGGCGATGAGGACATTTTCACAGTAACTTAATTGCAGTGTTGATGTAAGCCTACTTGTGATACTGATAAATAAACTTAAACTTATCTTATTGCAGCCTCTGATGTACCCTCCTCCCATTTACATTCCCCGCTAGCTTTGTATCGTGCAAGCATGGAACATGAAACCAGGCAGGTGCCAGTTTCAATCCCTGGCTGATCTGTCAGCAACGATAGAAAGATGAACCTTTTGCTGCATATTAAGTCTTCCTACTTTCCTTCAAAGAACTATCCACAGTGATGCTCAAATGGACAGGATGGACCAAACAGGAGAAGCAACAGGAAACATACTGGTGCTGTATACTTGTAAAAACTACACCTTGAACCAGTGATACAGCTGCAGATAGTTGGAGACCTTGATGATTTTGTTGCCGCTAATCTGCCTGTGTTCTCGAAGCTTAAGCAAGTTGTATGTTACTCACTTTTAAATTGAAGGAATGGTTTTGGTTTGGAGATGTTCTTTTCTCTGACATTGCCCATCTCCACAACTACCTTAATCCATCTGCTGCTGATATCCTCATCCGTATCATTGTTCCTCTAGACTCAAATATTCCAATATTCTTCTGACCAGTTTCACATGCTTCCAACCTCCATAAGCTTGAGCTCATCCTCATTTTCAAATACTTCCAGGACCTCATTCCTGTGTAAGTCTGTAACCTCCTCCAGTACTATAACCCTCCTCAAACATTGCTCTCCTTCAGTTCTGGCCCCTTGTGCTTCCCCAAATTCCTTTGTCCCTCTGTTGGCAATCAGCCACCCAGTCTCTGGAACTCCCTCCCTAAACTTCACCACTTCGCCTTTAAAATGGTCCTTAAAACCTATCTTTGATCAAGCTATTTGTCACCTGTCCTAGTATCTCCTCTGTATCTTGGTGTCAAATTTAGTGCAATAAAGGCAGCACAGCGGTTAGCACTGCTGCCTCACAGTGCCAGGGTCCCAGGTTTGATTCCAGCCTTGGATCACTGTCTGTGTGGAGTTTGCACGTTCTCCCCGTGTCTGCATAGGTTTCCTCCGGGTGCTCTGGTTTCCTCCCACAGTCCAAAGATGTGTGGGTTAGGTTGATTGGCCATGCTAAATTGGTCCTAGTGTCAGGGGATTAGCGGGGTAAATATGTGGGGTTATGGGGAAAGGGCCTGGGTGGGATTGTGGATGGTGCATACTTGATGGGCCGAATGGCCTCCTTCTGCACTGTAGGGATTCTATGAATGCTCCTGTGAAGCACCTTGATATTCTGTAGAAATGTTTTCTGATGCCACAACATGGTAGTACATGTTTGAGCATTGTAGATAACTGTTCCTTTGAGCACCCAGTCAAGTGGATTGCTTTTTCCTTGATTTTCCTTTTCAAAGAAAATTAGCCAGCTCGATGTTTCTGTTCTGTATTCAATGTCTCCTGTAGGCAAACGGGCAAATGAAGAAACAATTGGCCAAAGCATTTATTATGCTCTTATTTGGTGTGGCACTTTATCAAATACCTTTTGTAAATCCATGTAGATCACATCTACAGGTTCCCCTTTATCCATCTTCCTCAAAGATCTCCAATAAATTAGCCAAATACAATTTATCTTTCAAACATACTAGATGAACACCGAATTCTGCACTATACTTACAAAAATGAAGCACAAAAGACATCCTCTTCATCATCATCTTCATCACTTGACTCCCCCTCAGTGCATTTGATGCTTGACGATCTCTCACATAATGTGCTCCACTCCACTGAACTGCTGGTGACTGGGGGTGGGGCGTTCTTTTCAATGTCATCTGGCAAACTCATGCTCATTTTCTCATGCTCCAATTTAGCTGGGGATGGAGTCTGTTGCAAGTTTTCTGTGGCTGTGTTTGAGGCAGGCTGGATTTCATGTTTCTCAATCCAGGCGTTATAATACCTTACAATGTTTTCATGGTTTAGACGCGAAAGCAATGTCACCTCACCCTTTATTCTGCGGAAATGTTTACTGCTGGGATTCACCAGGATGCGCTTCGCAGCATAACAGCAGCCATCTAATTTATTCTTCACCTGAAATCCAACATAATGTTCCATTTAAATAACTGTATAAGGTTATAAGACAGTACGGTATTGGACAAGGCCATCAAGAGCTATTTGTTTCTTTGTTCAACCAATTGTCTAAAGTAATCATAAACCAATTGTCTATACAAGGGACAGGAAGGATATACGATTTACCCAAGCCCATTGAATTTCAGATTAAATTATTCACAAAATAATTTGGCGGCACGGTAGCACAGTGGTTAGCACTGCTGCTTCACAGCTCCAGGGTCCTGGGTTCGATTCCCGGCTCGGGTCACTGTCTGTGTGGAGTTTGCACATTCTCCTCGTGTCTGCGTGGGTTTCCTCCGGGTGCTCCGGTTTCCTCCCACAGTCCAAAGATGTGCGGGTTAGGTTGATTGGCCAGGTTAGAAATTGCCCCTTAGAGTCCTGAGATGCGTAGGTTAGAGGGATTAGCAGGTAAAATATGTAGGGGTAGGGCATGGGTGGGATTGTGGTCGGTGCAGACTCGATGGGCCGAATGGCCTCCTTCTGCACTGTAGGGTTTCTATGATTCTTTCTATGAAAAGTTTAGGGATGGTCACTAGTCCATAGGGGCATTGTTAGTTCTTGTCGAACAGTATATCAACACACAGCACTGGTACATTTTCTACTGTTGGCTTAGCTAGAATCACCTTCCCATTCTCAATTCTTCCTCTACATAAAGATTTGTTAATTGTACATCAATTCCATTTAATCATATGCAGGTAGAGCGCATTAATTAGGATTTCAATTAAAGAGACACTATAAAACTTGGCCTTTTGGCTAAGATCAAGCCCAAGATGGGGTGCAATGCCTTATCTTGTCAGCTTGGATCTTGTTTGTCTCTCTGATGGGGAGTATAAATTGGATTCTGGTTTTTAGAGCAAGCAAGGAATGGATTTGGGTCCACCCAGTCCACTCTGAGCATAGGCTTTGTATCTTTAAGGATGGATTAAAAATTAAAACTGTGGTGTGATTGAGTTAAGAGTATAGGCTTGTCAGGTTTTGCTCTGTAAATAAATGTTAGGTTGAGTAAGGATTGGCTCCAGTGCTACTCTTTGCCAATTGCTTTTTTTGAATATAGTGAGATTCACCTTCTCTTTTCATATCATAAATACAAAAGGGGAAGAATGGGAGGGAAAAAGCTATTTCAAATTGAAGATAAACAAATAACCAAAGGCAAGGAGGAAGATCTTACTGCTAATTTTGTTGATTGCAAAAGAGAAATACAAAAAAAATGAAGGAAATTTAAAGGGCTTGTTTTTAAAGAGCAGGGGGAGCTATGCAGGGGGTTTATGTGAGAAAGGGCTATGCACAGCGGCTGGATCACACAGGGGCAGGTCACGCACGGCGATACAAAAGTCTGAGGTCACGTGTCAACCGACACAAGAACAGCGTCTTCCCTGCCATCAGACTTTTGAATGGTGCTATCATATATTAAGTTGATCTTTCTCTACATCCTAGCTATGACCATAACACTACATTCTGCACCCTCTCCTTTCCTTTTCTATGAATGGTATGCTTTGTCTGTGTAGAGCGCAAGAAACAAGACTTTTCACTGTATACCAATACATGTGACAATAATCAATCAAATCAAAATTATGCTACTCAAAGTTTTTGGGAGAATTCTGCCCAAAGTCCCTTGTGAAATGACAATCTAAAGAGCTGATGATATTTTCTAGTGTAAAGACCAACATTACTCCAAAACCAAAAACATCAAAGCAGATTAACTAGCCATTTGTCATATTAGCCATGCCATTCCTGCCATGCCCACCCACCTAACAACAGTGATTACATTTTAGAAGTTATTAATTGTATGTGAAATGATTTTACACAACCTGAGGACATGAAAGATACAATAAAAATCCGTATTTTTAACTGCGAAATTAGATAGACATGTGAGGGATAAAGAAATGGAAAGGATGTGTTAATAAGGTTAGATAAATTGGGTGGGTGGAGACTTGTGTAGAGCATAATCACTGACATGAGACAGTTGGGTCAAGTGACCTGCTTTATGCTGTATATTCTTTGCAATTCTATAATGTGCCTAGACAACAGATGGGGAGACAGACTTCAACCCCGCATTAAACCAATTAATGATCCACTTCAACACAACATATTGTGCAACAGCAGCTCTTCATTGAAGGGAGAATGAAGAAACAGTTAGTTCTTGCGCTAACTTCATTTTTGAAATAGGCACTAATGGCAAGACTCCCTTAAAACCACAGCATTGACATTCAGAATGCAACTCAGAAGGATCTATATAACCAAGATGGCACCGGAGTGTGGCGATTTCTTGTAAGCTGTGCCTAACATACCTTCTAATTTTATCTTTTACTCCCGTTCTGCACACTCTCCTTTCCTTCCCTATGTATGGTGTTCTTTGACTGTATAGTGCGCAAGAAAACAATACTTTCCACTGTATACAAATACATGCGACAATAATAAAATCAAATCAAATAAAATAATGTATCTGCACATCATAGAGGTCATTCCAAAGAATTATACAGGAGGCAGTTCAAAATTTTGTTTTGCAGCAGTTTAAATACAATTACCTTGACGACAGCTCCAAAAGCACCTTCACCTAGAAGCTTTAGCTCCTCAAACTCATTGTAATAGCGTGACAGCTGCCTCTGGGTGTCTGTATAAAGTGACGCAGCAAGGAGCTGACTGTTCGGGATAACCGTTTCTGCGCAGTCTGTTCCTCCTGCTGAATCTGGTAACCGGACAACATGCCACATTGGTAGGGTGTAAATAACAAATGGGAAAGAAAGAAATTAAAACTCTATATGGCTATCCTTTGTTTAACACTGCTAGTGTGTCCTAAAAAATGGTGTGCAAAAATACTGTGCTAAATGAAAATCAATTTTTCACAATAAAACATGTAATAAGGGTGGGGAGGGTTAAACTCCTTACCTGTAACTTTTACATTAAAAACCTATTAGCTGCCTTAAACCTAACTGTCCCAAAAAAACTCAATGCAACTTTAGAGTTTCTCCCAACTTGCCAGCCCTTCCACTCACCGCCTCCCCGTGACTTTTGTGCTTGCTGCCTCCTGCCCCCACCCCGCTGTTTGCCACTGTCCTCACTGCTCAGAAGTACAGCAAAGGTTATAGCACATTTGGCCCATCTTGTCCATGCTAGTCCAAGGACACCCAGGTGCCCTTTCTAATCCCACCTTCCTGCACCCAGCCCACAGCCCTGTAGCTTACAGCACTTAAGATGATTACTTGAACTGCTGCCTTAAGGGACCTGTGTACTTGTACGCTAAGATGTCTCAACTTCATCTACCCCTCTTGGTATATTCCCATTTATTGTGTACTCCCTATAACTGTTTGACCTCCTTAAATGCATGACTTCACACTTCAAAATCCATGTGCCACTTTACTGAACCATCGCTGTGAGCAAGAGCGCAGGAGAAGAGTAGTGAGAGGATGGGAGGGAGCAGTGTCAGGAGGGAGGCAGAAAAGTGGCAGTTTGTTTTTTTAAAAAAAGACTGAACATATTCAGTAACCATGCTAAAATAAAAATAGAAGTAGCGCTATTTGGGTAATTTACCAACTGCGTTAAAATGAAAATGCATTATAAGATCGTGCTTTGAACAGGAGAGACCTGTATAATGAAAGACAGCTATTGGACAATGACCTTTCAGGAAATGAAACATAAAAGGCAACACTTGAACCTCAGACATCCCAATAAAGAGTGGCATAAACTACCAACATTAGAAATTATGAATGAATCACTTAGTGCCTCAAAACAAATGTAAAACACACAATTCAGGTAGATTACTCATTAGTAAAAGAGGTATAAATCCACTAAAAGAAAAATAATGAATAGGGTTTTACTTAGGTTTTTGTTCTACAGTCAGGAAGGAGAGATTAAGAAAAATAAAAAGTGATACAGTTAAGGAAAACCTACTTGATTTCTAGGAAAATATGAGCAGAGGTTATCAGGGAAAATTAGTAAAACAAATTAGATCTGATAGCAAGAAAACTTAAAATGTTGGAATAAACAAAATGGTCAATAACATTCGGGTTAATCATAACAATTAAATGCCTTTATCACAAACCTAATGTACCATATCAAGGAACTTGGAAGGGCTGAATGCCTCTATAGCTGGGGAGAAGGAGGAATGTTAATGTGATGTATGAATGGAAAGAGACCTCTTACCTTCTGGACTGTCTTCATTGCAGGGCGAAGGAGCAGGAACCAATGGGGGCTTCACAAAGGAATGCTCAAGAAGCTGTTGGGGGCTCCAGCGTGCCTTGTCCTCTAAACACACGCACCTATAACAGATGTAGATATCAGAAAAATCATCTGACAAAACATGCCTTGCGAGCTATTTCATGACAAACAACTGCCCAAAGCTTCATTAATTTAGTCAATTGAAAGTTATGCTTTGAATGAAATCAGTGTCCTCAAAAGGGTAACTGGGGACAAAGAGCAGGAAAGAAAAGCATTCTTCTTTTTGAATGCTTGAATTATTCATCCAATGAAGCATAGCCCGAGTACATGGAATATTTGGTTGACGACAGTGCATTGTGATGAAATGTACTCTGGTTCAATGGCAGTTTTCAACGACAGTAATGTATTCTCAGCATCCTCTAGTGAGGGACTACTTGTTAAATCGCAGAGCTAATGAAACACTCTTTCTGGTTTGTATACCCACTCAACCGTGAGTATACAAACCATTCAACCGTACCATCATTGGAAGGATACAAGAATGGACTATTAATTCGACCTACAGGGATTTCCAATCTTAACAACGAGATAAAGACACACCACAGTAAATCAGGGGAAAAATTCAAAGACTGAAGAGATCATAGGACATACATCCTGAGAAATGCTTTGAACAAGGGCAACACACTAGGCTTGTTGGTCCCTTAGTCTAGGATACCATGCAAGATATTCAACGTTTCGAAGGGGAATGGTTGGAACATGTTCGATTTCTAAGTTGCTACTAAGAACTCAGTAAAGTGTACGGGTAAATGTGTGAAATCTTTTATGTATGCCCAAGCTGTGAAACCTTAGTAATAGAATTATTCAATCTGGCCTTCCAGACTGACAGAAAACATTGAGCAGTAGACACTAGGTAATTTGAGATCATGAATTGAGGGAATTGAGAAACGTGCATTTCACACATTAAGTGCACTTTTGAGTGTTGGTTTGCTTCCTGTCGTTCATTTGTATTGATGCATCAAATAGCTGCAGATGTAGCACCTAGTTTAACATACTAGAATTCTGATAGATAGTCATGTAACATGGGAGAATGGATCAGTATCAGGATAAGTATTCACCACTTATGATTCTACTGCTACTGAGATACCAATCTCAGTTACAATTGTGGCAAAGCCATCAGGAGAGGTCAATTTTTTCCCCAAATAGGATGGAACAGTGTGTCAGAGAGAGAAATTGAGTGGGCTAGCCAGCACAATACGACCTAGTTTGGGAAGGAACAGGATATATGATTTATATCCCAATCACGATAGTGAACACAGCTTAAACATTTACTACCTATCAACTGTCAATAAAATTCCATGGACTAATGAAGGTATTAATCATTTTCTCCACATGTCCAAAAAAACACTGACAGCTTAAATGCAATACACAACTCCTGCTCTGCCATCTGAAGCAACATTAAGCACATCTTAGGAACAGCCCAAGATATAGGACCCATGGGCCATGTTATAGCAGTGCATAGTGTACAACTTACTTGTTGAGGAAATCCTGAAAGTTGCTGGGGAGGTTGTTGGGCACAGTTATTGGGTATTCCTTTACAACTTTGCCCTGGCTTAGAGCCAGCAAAAGGAGGCCCAGCCTCCATACATCCCCCTTTTTACCACTCTTGTAAGGCAGAGCATTCTCGCTGAATCGCACTTTGGTCTGTTCAAAAACATCCTCCTTACAAATATCAGCCAGTCGCTTCGAGATGCTATAATCTGTCAACTTCAAATTGCCTTCACTATCTACCAGAACGCTTGAAGCACTAAGGACCTTATGAACCACTGAGTTATTATGGAGATAGTCCAAGGCTGCTAGGAGCTGCACTGCATAGTGCTGGAGTCGGTCAACTGCAATTGGGGTCCCTTTACTCAGGACATCCGAGAGGCTGGTGCCATTGACATATTCAACGAGAAGGCTGATTACAATAGAGTTCTCCTGCTCCTTGCAGCACATCGCCATGTAACGCACCAGATTAGAGTGGCTCAGTTTCAACAAGGAGTTAAACTCACTTTCTGTACCTTGGATCTAGAAAAATAAAAGCAAAATTCAGTCATATCTACTAACAGCATACCTTGGTTAATATCTCATCCTTTTTACTGACTTCCCTCCCAAAACATTCAGTCCAGCAAGCTGGGCCAATGTCATTCACTGCAGCCTTCTTGGAAGCACTTCCTGGAGGTGTTTGTGCTTCCCTCTCACTCTGAGGGATGGTGGTTGCAGTAGCCTAGTTGTCATGGTACAGGACTCATAACCCAGTAATAACAAGGTCAAGTCTCACCATTGACAAACTTGGAAATTTGTACCACCAAATATCAACTACCATAAAACCTCCTGGATTGTCATCTGGTTCTTTCATGACTTTGAGTAAGGGCCAAAACAACTCAGTCTGATCTGCATGGAGTCCGGGCCTAGTTCCATGGTGACTCTTAAACATTCTCAAGGCAAGTAGGGATTAATCTTGAATTCCACCATCTTCGTTGAGATCAAAAACATATAAATCACAAGCACAACCCCGCCCAAGCAGTTAGTGAGAAATAACAGATACAAAGCCACAATTCTCCATATTGTCCTTTAACGGCCCTAAACACTGTGGCCATCCTGTGCTGAAACATATTATTGTTGCCAGAGGCCTGTAAACCACTTAGTCTTCAACTGAAGGGAACTGACTGCAATGAAATATGATAACGGGACCACAAATAAATAAGATTCTATTTTAAAATATGAATTATTTTCTTACAAAAGGAACAGAAAATTAGAATTGAGAATGGTACATCTTATTTGAAAGTATCTACTATCAACATCAGAAATGGTTAACTGAAGAGAAAAGCTTCCTCAACATTGCCTGAATTCGTGCCTTAGTGAAATTTTCCACTTCTCACACCAGACATCTTCAGTCTGAAAATGCATTGGCAAATTCAATTTAACTAAATCACTCAGGATAAAAATCAAAGATTTCCTTTTCGAACCGACGTAAATACCTGCTTTCTACATTTTTCAACTTTGTCTTTCTCTTCGCTGGTGAGAAACCTGCCCATCTTCTTCTGCCACTGAAGAACCCATTCATAGATTATCACAAAATTTCCTGTCAATTCTTCCAAGGCATTGTAGACTGACCGGCTCAACTGCTCGCTCTCACCTGTCACAAGATGAACAAGTAATTTTCCTCCCAGCTAATTTAACACCGTACCAATCAATAGCAGAACTAAGGTTCAGCAACTGAATGGTTCAGACAGATGCTGAGCAAATACAAAAAAATCAGTTAGAAATGTTCCTCACCGACAAGCTTTCCCCTGTGTACCGTAAACCCTCCAGTTGATCCCATACTGAAATGTATAAGCTTGTGTGGCTGGGGACTGTCCTCATTGCTACACAGAGAAAGTTGCCGTTCTCGCCTGTAAATGGAAAAATATTTTCAATTACAATGTTTATTACCAATGGCATTGTTGTTTAAATCAATCAGTTTTGTAGAGCACATTGGTACTGTTGCAGGGCAGAAGTGCATGTTGGGCAGGATTTTCCAACCGCGCGCGTTCCAAGGCTGGAAATTCTCACCCGAGCTCAACGGACCTTTAAATGGTCCGCCGAATTTTCTGTCTCGCCCGCTCCGGTTCCCACAGCGGGCAGGGTGAGAAATTTTCAGCCGACAATTTCAATTACCAAGGAAACAAACTAAATTAAGTAGTGGGCCTGGTGTAGAAACCTGGCACTTACTATGGGCTATATTCAGCAGGCATCATTTGGACACATTGGGGTACAAACTAGCATGAATTTTGCACACTTCTTGGGACTAAAATGGGCACGGCATACATCAATTTTTGGACGTGAGGCCTTGCATCAATTTGCATAGTGCCAAATTAAATTCCATCTGTACAAAAATATCATTATCATTATTTTTAGGCATACCTGCCAAATACCTGGAAACAGTGTTGGATCAAATTAAATATGCAAAGGGATCATGCTGAGTTTGAGGACCCTTCTGTGAAGTATGCAAATAAACCGGGTTGAAAATGTGTTATGCAAGTTCCAACTATATTTTCCATATCTAAAACTGTCTTAGGAGTCCACTGGTGGCTGAAAAAATGGTGGAGAATGTTTTTTTTAATTTCCACTTCTGTAGAACATGAAGGAGTGTTCCTCACACTGAGTTTACTGTTTGATTCACAGCTGGAAAAGTATTTGCTATTTTTGATATGTGGTATGAATAGAAGTTTGTTTTTATACTAGATTAACCAATTGAGATTTACAGGGTTTGAATGGCTTCATGAATGGGAGGCTTTTTTCACCACCATGTATGTAGAGTGAGATCTCTTAGATTTTTAGAGGCTTATTTTATTTAATCTCCACATGGCTCCTGAGGTCTGCCCATGGTGAATCCTGGGTTGAGTTGGCATGCAGCCAAGGAAGAGGCATGGGAAATGAGCAGCGATTGATGGGGGGTATAAGGGGTAAGGCAATATAACCTAACTATTCATATTACAACGGGGACAAAGTCCCAGCGAACTGAAGCGGATCACCTCAACATTCTCCCGCTTTTGTGGTCTAAATTTTGCAAGCCTGACTCCTTCTTGCACCTGCTGCTACCCTTGCAACCACTCCCAACCCTCTTGAAAAAAAAACTGCGCGAGACCAATCAGTTTAAACCGAGGCAGGTCTGCCAAATCGGGAAACTTCCTAACTCAAATTGCATGTCTCAGTAGCGAAAATCCAGCCCAGTTTATGGAATTACACTGAATTCCTTTACTTATGAACTCCTGATTTAATTCATTGTTCAAGAATGCCATGTGCCACAGAAACTTGCTTCATTCAGGAACTGAACCCCAAATTGGAAAATTGCCAATGTTACTCCATTATTTAAGATGGGCAGGATAGATAAACAAGGAGATTTAATTCTAGAGACGACTGTTGTAGGGATATGAACTTTGAGGGACGACATATGGAATCGTAAAGAATTAGTCACGTCCAGCTAACTCAGGTGGATTTTTTGAAGTGGTCACCAATATGGTAGTTCAGAGGGTTTATAGATGTTATCTAAATTAATGCTATCTATATGAACTTCCAGAAGGCATTTGGTAAGATTCCACACAAAAGATCATTAGGGAAAATGAAAGTAGATACAACTGGAAGAACCTTATGAATTGGGTTGTGAATTCATTGGGAGGTATGAGGCAGAGAATAGCTAAAATGGGAATGTATTCAAATTGGTGGGATTTGATTAGTGCCCCCAGAGATTTGTATTGGAGGCTCGGGGGCTACTTAAGCTTTATTGCAACCACGGGTTTTGCATAACTAACATCTTCTGTCCGAACAAACCATGCAACAAGACGTCCTGGAGGTATCCAAGATTAGGGCATTGGCGCAAACTGTATCTGATCATCACCAGACAATTCTCAGAACATCATTCTCACCACAGCATTGACAATGATACAGATCATTCCCTGGTGTGCACTAGAGGAGGATGCAACTCTTGAAGCTTTTTCATTCAAAACAAGACTGCCGTCCTCTCTCAGCACTACTGCCTATAAAAGAACAAAGAACAAAGAACAATACAGCACAGGAAACGGGCCCTTCGGCCCTCCAAGCCTGTGCCACTCCTTGGTCCAACTAGACCAATCGTTTGTATCCCTCCATTCCCAGGCTGCTCATGTGACTATCCAGGTAAGTCTTAAACGATGTCAGCGTGCCTGCTGTTGAATAACTGTTGAATAACTGTTGAATAAAGTTCAACAGTTCCACAACTCGATTGAACAGGCACTCTCCAACATTCCCCACAGAGTGTAGAAGCAAAATGAAACATAATTCAAGACACTATCTATAATACTGCACAATCGACATATGGGAAGCAAGAGCGGAAGTGCTGGCTGGTTCAAGGCTAACATCACTGTGATGGAACCTGTATTTGAAGCTAAGGGTCTGCTCTCATAAACTACGAGAGACCTGTGTGAGAAAACTATGAGTGCACTAAGAACTGCTTGAAGTAAAATGCATCAGACTGCTTAGTGGTGCACCAATGACTACTGGTTACAAATATCCAGATGTATTTTGACACAGGGAATGTCTAGGACATGTATGAAGGAATCTAAAAGGCAACAGGTTAATCAGCAGAGGAAACGATGCCAATGGAAACAAAAGCAGGGGGGTCATCAACATCTGCAATAAATAATTAGAGATGGGTGCTATGGTATCTTGAGTTGCACTCTTGGGAGAACACTGTCACTGAGGAAGCTCTGGACACCATAGAAAGCCTGCCCATCATGGCAGAGCTGGGTATCGAACCAATAGTGGAGGAGCAAGTCGTCTACTCACTTGCCATGGCCAATGATCCAGGGGCTGAGGCTACACCACCTGAACTCATCAAGCACAAGAAACCAGCCCTCCTGCAGCATCTGCATGAATTTCTGTTTCTGCTGGAGGGAGGGCATGATGTATATATTGTGATCCAGTACAAGACAAGGGCGACAGCAACAATTGCAACAACTATAGAGTCATCTATCTCCCTGCTGGGAAAAATATGTGCTCATATTGCCCTGATCAGAGTACCAATCCTTACCGAACGCATCTACCCCAAATCCCACTGTGATTCCAAACTGGAAGATCTGCAACTGAAATGATCTTCTCATTCCAACAGCTGCAAGATAAATGGTGTGAACAAAGGGGCTCATATATTGCCTTCATCAATCTCACCAAGGCAATGAACCATGTGAGCAGAATCAGTATATTTAAGGTAAGGTCAGCTATGATGTGACAACATTGGAACCCTTTGAGACTTGCAGTTGAGTCAAAACAGCGTTGTATTCTGTCACCAACCATTCTTCTCTTTAATGTTGTCATATGGTTTCAACTTCTCTACAGAGAGGGTCTAATTGGGTACCAGAACTGTTGGAAAGCTTTGCTTGCCTGAAATCAAAAACAAAGATGTGCCAAGTCCCCATCAGAGAGTTACTCTTTGTTGATGATACCACACTAACATTCCATACTGAGGAACACCTATAACAGCAAATGGACAGACTTTCTCACATCTATGGAATTTGGTTTGACCATCAGCATCAGGACGACAAATACCATGGTCGAGAATGTTGCCATACTGCAATCTAAGAGCTTTGATAATGTGACATTTCACATGTCTAGGCTCCACAACATTCAGCGATCTGTCACGTGATGCTGAAATCAACATCACAAAAGCAGCAGCTTTATGTCTAAACTGAGTAAGAGAATGTGGAATGAGAGCAAACTATCCAAAATATCAGCCCAATTCCTTACCTGCACTAAATCCCATCACCACTCTCTCCAAGCTTCAGCTTGTATTCCATTAGGTCCAATTAAAAGTTCTTGTTCATACATTTCTCCATGGCCTTACTAAGTAATTTCCTCCCAACCCACATCTGCAAACATCATCCACCCCCATCAGTGAACTCCATTACGTCCCACCATTCTTCTGCCCTACCATCTGTGGTTACTTGTTCCTGTGTTACACTCCTGTCCTTTAGAATTTCCTACCCAGCTCCCTGTGTCCCTGTTACCTGTCTCCCAGTTACAATTACCTCCCTAAATCACCCTCTCGACAGGACGTCGTTTCTAATCCTGTGCTATATTTTTCTTTGTTCTTTATAATCTAGTGACTCAAAAGGCAAGAGTGATCCCAATTGAGTCCAGCTGATACTTAACATAAAACTTTGTCCAAAGCTGAAAGGATAGAGAAAATGGAATCATCAAGTTGATCCTACAGAGAGATTCTAATTCTTCAATACTGACATCCTTCAAATGCAGAGGAAAACCACACAATCTTTAAATTTGACTGAATATCAATAATAGGCCATATTGAAAGTGCCTCAAATTGGGAAGCCAGGTTGGTAAACTATTTAAGCTTCAATTCAACTAGGTTCAACCTGTGTTTGACACCCATGCTCCTGTTGCTTAAATTCTGCTACAAATTCCATACTTTGAGCGGCCGTTGGAATTTGTTCGACGTCGGTTGTTCCCTCCCTTTTTGTAATCGACTTGGTCCGCTGCATTTTCATTTGAGCTGTGGGGAGACTGCTCGTTTAAAGCAGGAATTCTGGAAGGATTTCCTGGAATGGTCACTTGTGCACTTTCCCGACGCTCCTGAGGGGAAGAGTAAAAGTAGAAGGTTAAACAGTGCGCACACGCATACGCACACGCCTCACCTCTGTTGTTAACTCCAATAATTGCATGTGGAGAAAGAATAAGTCTGACGCTTGTCTTTTACCTTGAGCAGGTTCATTCTCATAACAACTCAGCAACCTCTTTCTATTCCCTCTACCCAACTGTTTCAGCTGTGTCTATTTATGCTCTTAAGTATATAACCAATTAAACTAAACAAACTAAGGGACAAATCAAAAGTGCTGCCCCTTAAAGGGGTACTGCATCCAACAAAAACAAATCACAATGGAAATTCAAAACATCAAACCAAAATGTAATTAAAGAGGTCAATAAAACACCACAGCCTACCAGACACGGAAGGCCCCAATGTGTGTCTATTTATAGGTGAGCCAATGCTCATCACCTGTCTTTAACAATGCAATTGGCTTGACAATGTAATTGCCAAAGGATGCAATTACTGATACATTGACACTGGCTCTTTTGCCAGGCACATTCTGATTCAACGCATCAGTGTTCAGACAATGACAACAAAGTCTCCACTAGAGTTATCACTTTTAAAATGGGTTGATAGTAGTTATCAATTGTCTGATTGCTTCATAAAAAGAGGGGAGTTACCTTAAACACTGGAAACATTTTCACCTGACTTACTCAATCAAAACTTTTCGTGATATTGAATACCTCTATTTATTCTCTCTTTAATAGTCTCTGTTCCAAGGAGAACAATCGCAGTTTCTCTCATCCCTCCACATCACTGAAATCCTTTTATTACTGTTACCACTCTTGTATGTGGCCAAACAGGCCACCTAAAATGGCGATTTGTGAAGCACTCTAGGACAATTGGGCAAGAACTAAAACAGCAGGCTGCAGCCTAAAAGACAGAGATAAACAGGCTGCAACTCAGACAACTGAATACACAGGATATGGGCCATCTCCAGGACAAAAGGGACTTTCTGGTCAAACTGGGTTGTTTACCAGTCATAGGGACGCCATAACCCCTTATTTGGGAGGGAGGTGTGTGTCCTACCTGCCCCCAGCACCTACAGACATGGCCGTTGGAGACACACCCAGAGATTGGCGTGGCAGCACCCGATTGGATTTTATCTATCAGGGTGATCAAGTCCTGATCGATTGATTGGCAATGGCCAAAAGGGGCGTAAAACCCAATGGGGTATAAAGGGTGCTGTGCAACCAAGAATCTCTCTCTCTGACCCCACGAACGAGCTACAACAACGGTGACCGTCACCAGCAACGACCAGCACGAGGAGAGCCACCACACCCGAGAAGGAAGGAAGACCAGAGCCAGAGTGCCAGACCAGACCAAAGGACCAGACTACGCAGAGGACTAGAGAGACCAGCGCACAGATAAAGGTCAATATCTGCTTGGGTACTTGCCAGTCACGCAAAGTTAAGTCAAGGTCTAGTATTGGACTTGAACTGTAAGATAACTTATTGTTGGTTGGGTGGGTGATTATTTATTGTGTGTTTTAAATAAATATTGGTTGTACTAACAAGAAGTCTATTCGCAGTTCTTTGTCCGTCATATAAGGGTTGAAACGGACTGTACGGCAGGCACAACATGTAAATCTCCCTGCAACCTCTCCAAGGCCTGGACATCTTTGGGCACAATACTGTAGCTGAGGCTTAAGCAGCAATTTTAGTGAGCATAACTTCCTTGCCTTCAAACTCTATATCTCGATTTATAAAGCCAAGGATTTTGTTAACATGTAAACCTCAAATTCATGTTATTCCTGCAACCCCTTTAACATTTATTTATCAGTTAATTCATACTGTTTCTCCTCATTCTTCCTTCCAAATTGCATTGCTTCTCATGCTTGTGTTAAATTTCATCGGTCATCTGTTCACTTATTTCACAAGTTTGTCCACATTCTCCTGAAATCAGCTGCTATCTTTCTCACTGTTTACCACATTTCCACATTTTGTGTCATCTGCAAACTTTGAGATTCTCCCTTATATATCCAAGTTCAGGTCATCAGTATATAACAAAATGAGCCGTGGCCCTAATACCAACCCAAGGGACACTGTTGTGTATCTCCATTCAGGTATAAAACCTTTCACTAGTCTCTACTTTAGCCTCAGTCAATCTCATATCCACGCTGCCACTGCTCTTTTATTCCCGTATGGTTTTTGTTTGGCTAACAAATCTATTTTGTGCAACTTTTATCAAGTGCCATTTTAAAGTCCATATA
This sequence comes from Mustelus asterias, assembly GCF_964213995.1. NCBI lineage: Eukaryota > Metazoa > Chordata > Chondrichthyes > Carcharhiniformes > Triakidae > Mustelus > Mustelus asterias. Next base: position 24,467,853 of record NC_135818.1, read on the forward strand.
AACAACATCAATCACACTACCATCATCAACCTTACTTCTTCAGGAAACTTAATCAAGAACTCAATCAACTTTCTCATCTACCCCTCATGAATCAGAATCTTGAAGAGATATACCCCTACGTACCTGCTTGGCCAACTGGTTTAGTTTCTTTGCATCTCTTTTCTCCTCTTCAAGTCTCTGTATTTCTTCGAGGATTTGACGTTGCTTCAAAAAAAATTAGTTTAACAATATTATTATTTTTAATATTATAAAATTATCATGGTGGGATTTTACAGCCTCGCTCGAGCAAGACTGGAAATTCCCGTCCGAAGTCCATGGACATTTCCGTTGTCTGCCCCTTGCCTGCTCTGATTCCATGGCATGCGGGGCAACATGAGTCTGCAAGAGAATAAACAGGGAGGTCTTTAAAAGGCAAAATACTACGGATCCTGGAAATTAAAATATGAAAAGAAAATGCTGGAAACACTCAGCAGGTCAAGCAGTATCTATGGAAATGGAAGCAGAGTTAGCATTCCAGGTCAATGACCCTTTTGTCAGAACTGGAAAGTATTTGCTTAAAGGTTGCTATACCTGTAATAAAGCATAGAAAACAAAAGGAAGTTATACTGAACTATCATAAATCACTAGTTCGACCTTAGCTAAGCATTTTTGTTCAATTCTGGACACTACACCTTTGGAAGGACGTTCAAGTCTTGGATAAAGTGCAGAGAAGATGTACCAGAATGGTACCACGAATGCAGGGTTCCAGGTATGTAGAGAGACTGGAGAAGCTGGGATTGTCCTTATTAGAACAGCACAGCTAAGGAGAGATTTAATAGAGGTGTTCAAAAATTATGAGGGACTTTAATGGAGTAAATTTAAAAAAACAGTTTCCACTGACAGAAGGAGAGGTACAAGTGAATTTAAAGTGAATGACAAAACAGCCATGGGATAAGGGTCAAGCTGGAATACTTTGTCTGAGAAGGTGCTGAAAGTAGATCTGACCGTAACTTTGAAAAGGGAATTGCATTTCTACTTTTAAAAAAAGGTGGGGGGGGGGAACAGGAGGGGAGTGGGACCACATGGGAGTTCTTTCAGAAAGCCAGCATAGGCAAAATGAATTTAAGGGGCCGAATTTTACCATCTCACCCCCCACAGGAATTGTAGCGTGAGGGACAGGGACCATCCAAAGGTCCATTGACCTCGGATGGGATCTTCCAACTTTGGGGCGAGCATGGCCAGAAAATCCTGCCCAAGGTCTTTGGGTTTCAGGTGCATCCCTGCAGAAAGAGATTGTCAGCTCTATAGACAAGCAAATAAAAAGTCTTGACAATGCATCCCTGTCTTGCCTGTGTAGAGTTTCAGAAGTTGGTTTGGAAATTCTTTAGTTTCCATGTGTGTCAGATACTCAGCTGACCAAAAATTAAAAGTCAGCCTAAATGTTTAAAACTTAAATCAATCAGGAGTTTTATTGTGCAGAATAATTTTTACATTTAATGTGACTGAACAGGAGAAAGCAGGAGGAGGTAGTTGAGGACACACTGGTTCAATTCCTAGCAAATTATAAACGAGAATAAATCATTCCAGCCCATCAATCTTACGCCTTTCTATTGTATAAACTGCACAATCAGTGACTCTCCTCATAGAAGAGAGAAATATGCATTAAATAAGGCAAGGACTCTCTAAAAGCCAAAGGAAGCTGATCAAAAGTTGTTGCAGAGTGCAGACTGTAGCTCAGCTGGAAACAGAATGCTGCAGAATATTGGATTATATTAGTGCATATCCTTATACCTTCCTACCTCATTGCTAACCAGTGCTCATCAAACTCCTTAAGGGTTTCATTACTCTGGATGGGGCCTGTTTTATGCATCCACTACTTGTGACTTTAATGTCACAAATATTTTCATTTCTATTTGCCTATTCTAGCATCTTGGTTAAAATCCAAACCATCCAAACATTTACATATAAGACAAAGTGCTGAAGATCCTGAAGTATAAACAGAAAATGCTGGGAATTCTCAGCAGGTCAGGCAACACCTATTGTGAGAGAAACAGGAGTTAACGTTTCAGATCCGTGACATTTCATCAGACTGGAAAAAGTTAAAGAGAAATAACAGGTCTTAAGGAAGTATACAAGAATGATTAAATGACAAAAGGAATGATGGTGTCCAGGAAAAAAGTGAGACAATAAAATAAACAGAAGATGGATCTGGAAGAGTTGAAAATGAATCATTACTAGCAACCCCTGTCCAAAAGAAATGACGATGTGGAGATGCCGTCAAGATGTCAAGAAATGACAGCAGTTATAATCTGAAATTCTCAAACTCAGTGTTGAGTCCAGAAGGCTGTAAAGTGCCGGCTTTCAATGTGCTTCATCGGATTCAGAGCGCGGCAGAGAAAATAAATGACAAGCAACCAAAAGTTCAGGGTTTCACTTGCCAGCTGAATCGAGTTAAACAATAACCCAATCTGCACTTGGCCCGCTCAATATAAAGAAGACCATATCATGAGCAGCAAACATGGTATACCAAGATGAAAGAAATACAAATAACTCACTGCTTCAGGTGGTAGTAGTATTTGGGGCTATGAATGATGGGAAGCACGACAGTGGAGGAGGAGGTGTTGCACCTCCTACACTTGCATGAAAGGTGCTGTGAGATGAGGAGGGGAGGGGGGGGTGGAAATGTGGTCCAGATTGTCACGGAGAGAACGGTACCTGGGGAATGTTGAAAGGAAAGAGTTTTATCTTACTTGTTGATGGAGGAAAGTTTTAAATACCTGGGCCACAAATTTTTAAAGCCTGTTTCCTGTCTGAGATATTCAGCTCTATGGACAGAACTTTAAGCTTTGAAGGTAGTCTAGGCACCTATAAATAATTTGCATTTATATCATACCTGTAACAATAAACACACTCGGTTGTTTCACCAGATAGAAATAAAGAATATGCTTTGCAGGTTGTACGATACTAGAGCTGAATGAGAAATATCCTTCTTCCTTTTCTATGTAAACAGTTATGGTCTCCTTCGTCCTTATGATAAATATGAGTGGCATCACTGCTGGGAGATGGGCATGTGACCTCAGTCTCAATAGGCGAGGTTAGATTGCAGAGAGGACACGTCATTCTCCTCCTCTATATTATGTTTTGTTCCTTCTATTTTGAGGAGAAAGGCTCCTGGCTATAGCTATGGAAGGTATGGTGGCAGAGTCCAACAAGACTTCATATTCAGCCAGGAAAACACCCTGAGAGCTAATGGTTTAGAATTGTCTCTTTTGTGAGTTGGAATAGTTCTTGTGTGCTCCTTTTATTTTAGGTTCAACAGGCGAGTCTTACTGTGCTCACCCCAGTCCAACGCCGGCATCTCCACCTCATGGCCACAACAAAGGAAGTAGAGACTCAGACTCTCTCCTCTGCACTGGATTGGAAGGGAAATAGGGTGCTTAAAACAGAGGATATTAATTAGGCATTTAAAAGCTTTCATGTCCAGATCAGTCTGGAGATGCATTAATGCATATGAAACAAGTTTTCTTCTTTTGAACTTCCGGCAATTTCTGAAGACCAAAGGTCGACCTAAAATGCTCCCATTTCTAAAGGAGATGTATTAGCTGCATTGAGGGATCTTCAGTCTGGTAAGGCCCTGAGACCTGATGGTTTTGAAAGTGAATTTCATACGGAATTCAAAGACATGCTAATAGAACCTCTGACTGGCGTGTATAACCATTCATTTGAAGCAGGACAGATAACTCAGTTGTTTAGAGAAGCAAATACCTATTTAATTTTGAAGGTAGAATGTGCATCCTATAAAATCAGTCTCATTTTTAAATATAGATTTGAAATTACTATCTAAAATACTGGTGCTGCATCTAGAAAAAATCTTCCCTTGATTATCCAGGGTGATCAGTCTGGGTTTATAAGAGGTTGAAACTCATGTAACAATGTCAAGAGATTATTAAATATCATTCAAGTTTCTCAAAAACAAGTAATAGACAGATTGGTGATTTCACTGGATGCAGAGAAAGCATTTGATAGGATGGAATGGAACTATTTATTCTACATGTTCATGAAATTTGAGCTGGGATGAGGGGGGGGGCGGGGGGGGGTGGATACAAGCAACTGCTTTATAAAAACCCACTTGCAACAGTTCTCAACAATAATAATTACAGATCTAATAATTTTAGTCTTCAAGCCTTCAACCAGGCAGTGCTGCTCGCTATCCCTGTTGTTGTTTGCAATGGCTATCGAGCCGTTAGTTGAGGCAATTATACATAACCCTTCAGTCTTTGGCCTGGCTAGTAGCGGAAAGCAGCGTAAGATTACGGTATATGCTGAAGATGTGTTACTTTTTCTGTCTAGTTGGAGATCTCTGTTTGTGCTTTATTGACATTGAGGGTTGGTTTGGTTCCTTCTAAGGTTATGAAGTAAATTTTACAAAGTCTCAGGCCTTGCCATTGGAAAGGCTTAGGGGAAGACATTCTCTCCTTGCTCCCTTCCTCTTCAGATGGTCCCCTTCAGGGTTTACCTGTTTGGGTATTTCTATTACCCCCTCACTCTCACCCCCATACACTCAGTTGTATAGGGCAAACCTTAATCCTTATATGCCCTCCTTACATGGATGGAGCGCAACTCTCCAGCACTCTACATTTCTACAGCCTCTTATATGTACCCCACTTTCTTTGCGGCATCCGCAGCCCTGTCTTCAGCTGCTTAGATCCTTAACTCTGGAGTTCCCTCTTTAAACATCGCTGCATCTCCACCTATTTATCCTCATTCAAAATATATTAAAGCTATTTCTTTGTCCTAATAGCACCTTCTTTAGCTCAATGTAATTTTTTGATACAATGTTCCTCTGCAGTGTCTTAGGCTGTTTTATGATGTGAAGGGTACTTTATAAAGGCGCAGAGTTTTTATTGAGTTCCAGAGAATAGGGAAGAAGACTTTAACCAAGGCTGTAGAGTAGGTTGAAATGAACGATCAAAGAGGTACAATTAAAACAGGAAATGGTAAAACAGTGAGCAGATCAGACAACATCTATGAAGAAAGACAGAGATAATGCTTCAGCTCGACGACCTTCCATCAAAATGAGAAACTGGTACAGATAAACACCCTGTAAGGAGAAGCAGAGTCAAAAAAAGGAGGCACAGAGAACAGGAGATAAATAAATGACATAAGTGATAATGATGCAATAAAAGAATATAATAATGAGAAATTAATAGAAATAAAAGATGTAATCAGAGCCGAGAGGTCTTGTACATTGTTACAGCAGAGTTGTACAGAGGAAGCGAAGGATAGAAAAGATCTAAAAGCATCTGTGACCTCACCATAGTGACTGACGACTTTAAAACAGACATTTAAATTTGCCAGTGGTCATCTCAAACAATCACATTATAAGATTTCACATTTTAAAACTTGTACTGCAACAAACTATAATTAATTGAACATTAGTAGGCAACTAATTCACCAAATTACAGAACAGGTATACCCCTCTTTCAATTTAATACCACAGAAAACCCCATGCCACATTACTCTCTATAGACGCACAGTCTTACGCTTATAGCCCAACTCCTCTCAGCATTGGCAGGTTTCTTTCTCTTGGCTTCAGCAAGGTGAATCTACCAGTGTCCGTTTAACAAACCTTTCTTCATACAACCCTGAGCATAATCAAATGGACTCCCCAATCTAAAGTTCCAACTGGTGATTCCATGGTCTCTTACTTTTCACAATCCACGTTTTCTCAAACCTGGTTTCCATTCTCACCAGCTCTTCACTTAGTGATTAACCCAAAATCAGTCCCTCCCTTCTGCTTGTTAAAGCTCATATCTGACTTTGAATACATTTTGACCTGCGCCCCAGTCTCCATGGCAACCAGGTCACAAGGATTTGTCACCATGAAGAATTCAGTACAATTTCACACTACTTCCACCATTCCAAAACATTCTATCCTACCTTAAACTAAAAGGCACTGTTTAAACATAACCATCTTATAAATTCTAGCACTCATAACATCTGTGAGCATGGTGAAATAAAGAGACGGGGTCAACACCAGGGATGTGTCCAGTCTGCCACCTGGGAAATCCCCATTTCGCCACCTCACAATTTTCCTCTACCTGAGGTACACCCATCCTACATTACTAACACCTGCAGTTGTGTTTAATGTCTGAAATTATTAAACTCAATGCTAAGGTCAGAGGGTTGTAAAATGACTGGTAGGAAGTTGAGCTGTTGTACTTAATCTTAAACTGATTTTTAATAGAACAATGGAGGAGGCTAAGATCAGAAATCTGGATAACAGCAGGACAAATAATTAAAGTGGCAAACAGCCAGAAGCCCAGATTTGTATTTCTGGGAGAGTAGATATCAATGGAAATTCTGTTCTTTGAGCTGGTGCTAGAGAAGTAGAAGGAGGGAAGGGAAGAAATAAACATACATAAAAGAGTTTGGGATATTAGGGGCAGTTCACTGGATTTTGAGGGGGGGGTGTTTTGAAAGAGGGAGAAGTCATGGGAACATAACCTATAGTTTTTTGGGAGGAGAAGTGGGTATGAAATACACCCACTGTCCATCCTCTACCCTTTCCCAGCCATGATCATAATGAATGGCGGAGCAGGTTCGAAGAGTTGAATGGCCTCCTCATGCTTCTATTTTCTATACCTATAACTCAACCAAAGCAGTATAGAATTTATTTTCCCAAATAGTCAGTCAACTGGAAACTCTATCCAGTACATAAAATTACAAAACAACAAGTCACTTTGGCTTACCCAGTCCTTGCCACTGTTTACTCTCCACTTAAACAAATAGTCTAATCATCTTTCCCCTTCATCCGCATTTCCATTAACTTCCCAAACAATCTTAACTTTAATATTGATATAGTTTCGACCTGGAAGTGCATTCCACAACTCAGAGCCCTGCAGAATGTTCAGATCAAGAGCTTCAAGGTGAAGTCCTCAATGTTTATGCATTAAAGTTATCAAGTAATCCATTTCATTTAAAGCAATCTCAAGATAAATCACCGTGCATGGACCAGTCCTGTTGAAAACAGCCTCAAACCATGAATGGAACTGGATCCAGAATAGACTACTGGATATTGCACCCGTCGCCATGGAACATTCCACCCATAAACAGTCACACCTTTGTGTGTTTTAAACACATAACTCAAGCCGCAATAAGAATATAAGATCATACCAGAAGCACAAGCTGGGTTCCAAATAACACTAATTTTTGAATATTCTTTTTATTGCCTTGTAAATTTATTAGATGGTAAATTCTGTGACCAACTGACACCCAAGCTGAACTTAAGAGGATCTGTTGGAATTCAGCCAGGTTCCTGCCCCTGGCTGCTCTCCAGCAAGTTGGAAAATGAGCAAATATGTGGATATCAGGTGAAGATATAATCTAGCTTGACTGAAATTTGGCACAATGACCTGCAAGCTGCCCTGAAAAATTTAAAGTTTCATTATTAGTGTCACAAGTAGGCTTACATTAACACTGCAATGAAGTTACTGTGAAAATCCCCTAGTCATCTGTTCAGGTACACTGAGGGAGAATTTAGCATGGCCAATGCACCTAATCAGCACGTCTTTCGGAAGAATGGCCACTTGGGTGAAGGCTACCGTGTGCCTATGGAAGCTGCTAACAACATGAGTCAGCAGAATCAGGAAAGAAAATAAAGCACTGGGCAGGAACTAACGTGCAATTATCACAGCAATGGAAAAGTACTAAAAGGAGGATGAGAAGATAAAGAAATAGATCATGCATCACATACCACTTTTTCATCATGTCTCTTTTTCTGTTCTATCCTGCGCTGCTCCTCCTGTGCTAGCCGCTGCTTCTGTTCCTGTTGGTTCTTCAACATTTCCTCGTAGAAGGACTTGGAGGGAGGGATGTTATTTTCACTGAGAAATGTCTGCACATGATCCGCCAAGACGAATATCATCACCTACCACAAGGAACACCATAACACAGCATGAGGAGGGATAATTCATCCCTCAGGAAGGACATTTGAGATGCACCAGCTATTCTGAGAAACACAGCACTTAAAAAAGAATTATGTCCAAACAGGCCAAATGTATCAATGTCCACCGGATGTCTGGTTATGTCCCTTGGTATGCTGAGGTCTTCAAAATACTCTGGGGTTTAAAATACTAATAAACATTAATTCGAACAGAGTGGATTAACTAAGGAAAAGAATCACAGGCTGCCTAATACATATTTTACGGAGGTACTGTCTACTACAATCAGAAGTTAATCGCTGTACAATTACAATCGCTTTCTGAAAAGTGCATTTGCAAATGTTGGGCGCAGGCAAAATAAGATTCATCTCTTCCACGATAAGACAGCAGCTGAGGGAATTTAAATTAAATTAGATAAATATTGAATAAAAAATCTAGTCCCAGTAATGGTGACCATGAAATTGCAGGATTGTCATAAAAACCCATCTGGTTCACTAACGTTCTGTTGGGAAAGAAATCTGCCATCCTCACCCAGTCTGACCTACAAATGACACTAGACCCACAGCAATGTGGTTGACTTCTGACTACTGTCTTAAATGGCCTAAGAAGCCACTCAGTTGTATCAATATGTTACAAAAACGTTGAAGAATAAAACTGGACAGAGCACCCACCATCAACCAAGGCACTGGAATTGAGAAAGGCACATTCCTCCCAGTCAAACTTTACTAATATCCAGGACCTGTGCCAAAATTAGAAGAGCTCTCACACAGGCTTGTTTAGCAAAAGTCCGAACTAGTCAAACTCATTGAATCATTTACATTACTGCTAATTCCCAGACTACTCCATCATCAGCCCTGGGTATGTCCTGTCCCATGAGAAAAAGAGACTCACCAGAGATGGCAGCACAGTGGTATACAGTCAAAAGAGAGTGACCATGGGAGTCCTTTACATTGACTCCAGATTCCTTATGGCATCAAGTCAAACATCAGGGAGGAAACCTGCTGTTGATTACTATCTAACACCCTCACAACTGAGCACTAATCGACCATGTTGAACACCACTTGGAAGAAGCACTAAGATTAGCTGGGGAAAGAATGTACCCTGAGTGGGGACTTCAATGCCAATCAGCAAGAGTGGCTTAATAGTACCATGACTGGCCAATCTGGCCAAGTCCTGAAGCACATCTCTGCTTGATTGGGTCTGCAGCAGGTGGTGAGAGAACCAACAAGAGGGAAAAGCCTACTTGATCTTATCCTAGCCTGTTGCAGATGAATCTATCCATGACACATTAGTTGAAGTGCACCACACGGTACGGTAGCACAGTGGTTAGCACTGCTGCTTCACAGCTCCAGGGACCTGGGTTCGATTCCCGGCTTGGGTCACTGTCTGTGTGGAGTTTGCACATTCTCCTCGTGTCTGCGTGGGTTTCCTCCGGGTGCTCCTGTTTCCTCCCACAGTCCAAAGATGTGCGGGTTAGGTTGATTGGCCATGCTAAAATTGCCCCTTAGTGTCCTGAGATGCGTAGGTTAGAGGGATTAGCGGGTAAATATGTAGGGATAAGAGGGTAGGGCCTGGGTGGGATTGTGGTCGGTGCAGACTCGATGGGCCGAATGGCCTCTTTCTGCACTGTAGGGATTCTATGATTCACACAATCCTTATGGAAAAACACTTTCCCATCTTCACACTGAAGATACCCTCCACCATGCTGAGTAGTACTACTACCATACTAAATGGGACAGGTTCAGAACAGATCTAGCAGCTCAAAACTAGGCAGCCATGAGGCACTATGAGCTATCAGCAGGAGTAGAAACATGTTCAACCACAATATGTAAACTCACGGCCCAACATATTTATCACTCTATGAGGATTCAAAATAAACTGGGAAATTTGCCCCCAAAATGACACCTGTAGCCCATCAAAAAGTAAAGACAGGGCAACAAATTCAAGAATGTTAGCCCCCATCTTACAGCATGGCTCCTCTGATTCACGTATGGAGAATTGAAATTGCAGGCACAGGGAGCAGGAAAATAACATGCAGCTTCATTGAAGGAGCAGTGAGCAAGCGTGGGTGACAGGATCCATGAGGAACTATTCCTCCAATCACAGATCCTGTCTCTCCCCTGTTATTGCTCCAGCTTCTCCAAAAAACAGGTTCCCTATCTCCTGACCTTGCTGCTCCTCCAGAGACAGCAGATACGATTGGAAGAACAGCAAGGTCAGGAGGTAGGGAACCAGGCATTGGAGGAGCTGGAGCAATTATCTTAGACGACGACCCGCTGGGCTCAAAACAGTCCACATTTTCTGGGATGTGATAACCAGTTTGAGTCAAACTTTTAATATCCTCCAGGACTGGGAGGAGATGTGGTGGGAAAAAAACTGAAAAAAAAGATGGAAATGATCAGAAATCCAGAAAGGAGACCAAGTGCAGGCCAAGGGGAAGCTGTATTAAGAACAGGGGCAGCAACCAGCAGAGAGATGGTCTGTCACATTTTGATTGTGTGATGGTGGGTGGTGATGGGGACTGGAGAGGCAATGAGAAGAGAGAAGTTTTATTAACTTAACTTACGCCTGTCGGATTCTGTTTCATTGCATCAAATAGTTAGAATTTTAGTTGAATCTAATTATTATTGTAAATTGCACAAGCCATGTGTTGCAATTACTTTGCAAATAAGTTTTGAATCTAGCATTCACACATGGTTAACATACTATTTTGACCTGATTAATCCTTAGCTTGAGTTTGGATGAGCTACCATATGTTGCAGCAGCTTTACAGTTGGTATTTATGCTAACTTGTCTATCTAAAGAAGGAAACTCTTAAAAAAAAACGCAAATACAGAAGATAATGTTACTACCTGACTGCAACGCCTAATAAAGCAGTTAGTGAAAACCTCCCACAAATCAAAAGGTAATCATCGAGAGAATCTCAAGAGCCCTGGAAAAAAATATTTTGATCCCACTAAGCTGGTGGTTTTTCCATGCAACTTCTGCCTTTCTGTCTACATGGTAAAGGTTGTTGAGTTTGGAAGGCATTGTCAAAGGAGTCTTTCTTTGACTTCTTTGACAATGCCTTCAAAGGAGGTTTTGAAGGCATTCAAAACTTTATCATCAACCCAGGAGATCAGCTCTGGGATTAAGGAGTGTAGAAGAGTGTGCCAGGAGTAGCACCAGGCATACCTAAATATGAGGTGCCAATCTAATGAAGCTACAATATGGGACTACATTCACGCTAAACAGCAGAAGTAGCATGTTTTAGATAGAACTAAGCGACCCCATAACTAGTAGATCAGATCAAAGCTCCGCAGTCCTGCACATCCCGGATGGTAATGGTCAATTAAACAACTAATGGGAGGAGGCAGCTTCACAGTCATTCCTATCCTCAATGCTGATGGGGTCCAGCAGGTCAGTTCAAAAGACAAGCCTGACGCAGTTGCAACTATCTTCAGCCAGAAGTGCCAAGTGACTGATCCGTCGCAGCCTTCTCCTGAGGGCCTGAGCATCACCCCAAGTGATATCAAGAAATGGCTGAGTGTACTGGCTACAACAACAGTCATTGGTCTAACAACATCATAGCTATAGTGCTGAAGTCTTGTGCTCCAGAATTGGCTGCGCTCTGAGCCAAGCTGTTCAAGAACAATTACAACACTGGCATCTACCTGACATTGTGGAAAATTGCAAACATACGCCATGTCCACAAAAGACAGGACAAATCCAACTGGATCAGTTAGTGCGCCAGTTGCCTTCATGCAATCATCAGTAAAGTGTCAGAAGGTGTCATCGACAGTGGTATTATGCCACACTTACTCAGCAAAACCTGCTAACCAAAGCTCAGTCTAAATTCCACCAGGACCATTGGGCTCCTGACTGCATTACAGCCTTTGTCCAAACATGGACAAATTGAAGTCAGTATAAATCAGGGGAAAATTCTCAACTTGTTGGAATCATACCTAGCACAAAGCTGTGTTTGCTGATTAGATCCCCATCCACTCCAGCCACAGTGACAGCAATGTGTGTCATCTACAAAATGCAATGCAGAAACTCACCAAGGCTCCTTTGACAATGCCTTCCAAACTCAACAACCTCTACCATGTAGACACAAAGGCAAAAGTTGCATGGAAAAACCACCAGCTGCAAGTTCCCCTCCTGGGCACACCATCATCCTGAATTGGAACTAAATCTGTTCCTTTAGTGTTGTTGGATCAAAATACTGGAACTTGCTCCATAACAGCACTTTGGATGTACCTACACTACATGGACTGTGACAGTCCAAAGCGGCAGCTTATCACCATCTTATTATGGGAGTAGGGATCTTAATTAACAGTTAATAAATGTAGGCCTCATCAGCAACACGCATGTGCCATGAATTGATGAAATATTAAGTGGCCTGCTACACCCTGCTTCCCCAATTTGGCCTCTCTATGCTACTAAGGTTAACGCAGCAGGAGGGTAACTTTTTCCGGGGACACTTATTTTTAGGGATCTGCTGTTAATATTCGCAGAGTGGAGGCTTTAGGCTAGCATTTCCTAACAGTAAAAAGGTTGGACTCTCACAGGTTTAAAAGACAAATGAACACACTACTTAAAACTAGCAGATACGATAGTGACTTTTAAGGGGCGTCTTGACAAATACATGAATAGGAATGGAATAGAGGAATATGGTCCCTGGCACAGGGTAGGGAGTTTTTAGTTCAGTCGGGCAGCATGGTCGGTGCAGGCTTGGAGGGCCGAAGAGCCTGTTCCTGTGCTGTAATGTTATTTGTTCTCTTCGTTCTTTGTACATCTCTGAATAATACTGAAACTGGCACATACATCATCATTTAACACTGCTCCACAGTTAACTATGAAAGGATAGACTGCTGATAAATTAGAGTGTGCTCGCATTCAGCAGCAGTTACATGTTACCACATTGCTGGCCCTTGATGAGCTTCTACACAAGTTAACTCGTTCTTGATGACGTAATTCATTGCAGTCCCAATTTGCTATGCAATGGAGTAGCAGATTGAAGGTTTGCATCAATGGCAAGTTACCACTATGTATATTGAAGCAAAGCCCTTAGGCTCTCAAATAGGGCAAAAATAATATAGTGCAGGTGAGGGTTCAAACAACTGGAATACAATGTGCATAATATAAAAGGCAAACCTCATACCATGATATTGGGTTCAAGTTACGTCAGCCTCTAAGCATTTCCTTACCTCTCCACAATGTTGTTTCGCTAGCTTCACCAGCTCTGCATGCAACTGGTTGCGTTTCTCATTCGACAGGCCTTTCACAGTCTTCAGCTCGATGTTTGGAGGTCTGTGGGAGTGATAGTGAAAGTCAATAGTGAAAGTTGCATAGCAAGCTGGCTTCTGCTTTAGCCAGCAACACTGCATTTCACCAACTCACTGCCTAGCATGCCACAGACACACGTTAAAGGAATGTCGCTGCTACTGGGCTTGTCATTTTATAATGTTTTTCTCACCAGTTGCATTCCCTTCCCCTTAACCAAAGACATTAATTGTTTACAGGAGTATGTTCAATGACAGGGCACTCAACACTCTGCTGCTACATTGCTGAAGCAGCTAATCCTCAGGTTTGAGCCATTAAACCACTCAATACATTTGACCAAATCCATCTGTGACCAGGCATTCACACACCCTTAACCTCAGCAGGGGAGCCCCATAGAAATTTGTTCTCAGCTCCAATTGTTGTCACCCGAAGAACGGGGCTTCGGGATTAAGCGGGCGTGGGGCAGTTTGAGCGCATCAATTACTTGGTATGTCTGGCTCAGCTTTGCACTAAAAAAACCTGCTGATCCATCAGGGGTTGGACTCAATAGGCAACACTGTCAGAAAATGTAAAATGAAAGAAAAATATTAATAATAGAGTAAAATACTGGCAATAACCCTGACCGTCATTAAGATTTAAAAATAGACAGTCATGTTACAGTATTTGGGTCTATCACATTCAGTCAAGACTAGTATTCTTTGAAATGTGAAGGTGGTAACCCATTCCAAACTTTGTTCAAATTACCCAAACTTCCTCACAACCATGACTCGGCCCAACTTCCAAACACAGGCTTTGTGCTTTTCAGATTAGGCAGGGTTAAAATATGGGCGAAACTCAGTGGGACAAACAGGCAAAGTGGGAAGAAGAATGGCTGAGAGGAGTGTGAAGAAGGGCGAGAGAGATGCAGAATACAGTGAAAGGGAATTGGGCAGCAGCCAGCATGCTGACCAAGTGGGAAAGCTGCAATAAGTGGGAGTTGTTGGAACAGAACTAGACCACTCAGTCCCTCGAGCCCATTTTACCATACAGTTAAATCATAGCTGATCCGTTCCTTAAATCCATTTAACCATCTTTGATGTATATCCCTCTATATTCTCAAAGAAAAATCTGCCTTTCTCCAAAACATTTCAATTGACTATCCAGTCTTTTGGGAAGCAAGTTCCGGATTTTCATTATTTTGTGTGAAAAGATCCGAGTGTCAAATGTCTTTGCTCTGATTTTAACATTGTGCCTCATTGTTCTGTAGTCACCCACTACCTAGTCTTATCCTTTTAGAATTTTAAACACTTCAATTAGGTCACCCATCAATCCAGGTCACATAATTTGACCATTTAACTTGACTCCTGGATTAATTATGGTGGATCTACGCCCCTTCGGGACCAATTCATCCTTCCAGAGACACAATGCCCAAAACAAAAAACAGTATGCCAGGTGGCACTAATGGAAAACAGCAGGCGGTTGAACTGTTCAAAGTTGCAACAGTCTTGTGTAGAGAGAATTCACAAAGTGGTTTGATTGTTGGACAGGTTATTTGGACTGTTAGTGTACATGGTTTGATACACAGCTGCATTTTTCTAGTCACAGGTGTGGAGACAGCTTAGGGAGAAATCAGGAAGGGAACTGCAATCTCTAGCGTACCAATGTAAAAGGACCATTAACATCATTGTTCACTTGTTTATTTATACTTCTTATGGGCAAGAACTTCCATGAGAGGATTGTGGCTCGTTATTCCTAGCGCAAGAGCAACAAATTAAGGCAGAGCTAGAGAGATTCTTGATTAATAAGGCGGGAGTGAAAGATTATCAGGGGTAGGCAGGAATGTAGAGTGGAGGTTACAATCAGATCAGCTATAATCTTATTAAATGGTGGAACAGGTTTGAGGGGCTGAGTGGCCTACTCCTGCTCCTAGTTCGTATGTACATATGTAAATTCTGTGAACAAACTGGAACTTGCGTCTTTTGCAAACTGCATCTCATCTTGAAGATCGATTAAAGGGAAAACACAACTCCACCCAGAAGGTCCTCTGTTTGTAAAGCGTGTCCAAGCAGCAGCTTACTGGAAAGATATTCAGAGGCACTTAAAAGCTTTTGCAATGTTTTGGTGTCTTTCTATCTCTGCACCCCTGAAGTATCTGCAGATTGGTGCTTACCTGGTTATGTGTTATTCTCTGTCTGCTGACATGATGAGAAAACATGGAGGGCATTTACCAGAGATTGCTGAACTGTAATTGCATTAACCCATTCACAACACAGGCATTAAGATTTCAACGGGTTCTTAGAAGACTCGGCCTGCTGAAAGATTACGCTCTTTAACTGTGAACATGAAAGGTGTTCAGGGAAAGGAATTAAATTGTCAAATTGTAACAGCTCTCTCTGAACTGGCATCAGATTCCAATTTTCTTCAGAGGAGAACAACTTTATTCGAGAGATTACTGCAAACATAACCCCCCCCCCCCCCCAACCCTCAAATTGTCCCCAAAAAACACAAAAGAAAATTGGATGCCCAAGTAATAGAATTGCCTTTTATCTCAGAAAAGATTTTGAGATGGTTGACAGAGCAAGGGGTATGGAAACCAGTTTCACTTTCCACTAGTTGGACAGCTACCTGCAACTGGCTTGTACTACACTACTGCTTCACTTTGCTTCTGTTTTTCCACCAAGCTTAACTTATATCAAGGGAGCTCTGTCTATATTCTCCATTATGTACACCACATACACTGATTGTAGTCATAGTATCCTGACTAAAGTCAGGTTCATGTCTAAATTCAGCACGGTAATGTAGCCTATCATTACTTAAACAAAATTAGTTTTATAAATTACAAACATTACTTAAGTCCATCGCACACCAATGGTCTCTATAAATAAGTAAAATATTAACTTTGGCAGTGATGCTAGGTACTATGATGCTTTAAGTTGTAATAATTTATAACTTTCTCACTGATGCAAAGTCACCTTTGAGATAGTCTCACATCAGTGGGATTTTGCACAGAGCACAGTTATAGCTGCCATTTTATCTCCTAATTGTATTTAAAGCCAGTTTGGTTCCATTATAAGAGCCCTAACTGCCATGATTTTGGGCAGTTCATAGCAGACATGCATCAAAAGCATAATGTATAACTATGGACAGGGACAGTCAGATGTGCGAAATCAAAATGGTGCATTAGGGAATCTTTGCCCTCAGATTCAGATTATGAGACAATTTATTGGGTAAGGGAAATGGAATCTCACTACAGGTTTGCAATACCTCACCCAGGAATGCTCTAAACCCCTCACCTTTACCAACTCGCAAGTTCACCAATGTCAATAAAAGCCTGGACAGCTCCAACAAAACCTGCCAGGAGCACTTGGACTCAGATTTTAAGCACAAAGTTTGTCATCTTAAATTTAGCTGTTTTATTAAGTGTTTTATTTTAAGGGTTCGATTCCCGGCTTGGGTCACTGTCTGTATGGAGTTTGCACATTCTCCTTGTGTCTGCGTGGGTTTCCTCCCACAGTCCAAAGATGTGCGGGTTAGGTTGATTGGCCATGCTAAAATTGCCCTTAATGTCCTGGGATGCATAGGTTAGAGGGATTAGTGGGTAAATATGTAGGGATATGGGGGTAGGGCCTGGGTGGGATTGTGGTCGGTGCAGACTTGATGGGCCGAATGGCCTCTTTCTGTGCCGTAGGGTTTCTAAGATTTTATGATCTCTCCAACCTTCTAAAGTCATGTGATCACAGTATGATAACTGGTACTTAAATAAAGCCTCATCCAGCTTTCTATTACAGTTTTGATTGTCCCTATTATTTGTGATGCAACCCAAGACATTTCTCCCCTTATTCACTCGTTCACAGACTGCGTCGTAAAACAGTTTTCATTGTCTTCAGAAATGACTTCCATTCCATTCCAGTGAAGATATCATTGTCCCAGTCCCATTTCTGGCAGTTAAAATCTCCAGCTAGTATAGTTGATTCCTTACTAATAAATCTATTTATCCCACCCCACATTTTGATAAAAGCTTTTGTCCAGCCTGCTGTGTGCATATCATATCCTAAAGTAATAGCTTACCTCTGTTAACATCTTCTATCTGTTACCATTAATGTGGAACTGTCCACCAGACATCACTTGGGCCCCTCAGATCTTATTTGTCAAATTTCTTTCATTAATGTAAGCTCCTTGATTTTTATGTTTCCCATTTACACTATTAACCTTTTCACTTGATTTTTTTCCCCATCACTGAAATTAGACTTAGCAAACTTCATTTAGCTAACAGCTTTTTTCTAATTGCATCTCAGAGTCATCAATCCCCGGATAGCCTCACTGACAAACAACTTGCTGTGCATCTAACAGCAAGTGCCAAGATGGGTGTAGTGACTCAATGGCAACGGTAAAGGTCTGGCAAAGAGAGGATCAGGTACTCACACGTCAGGATAATTGGATGGGCAAGTAACGTGTAAATCCACTGCAACATGGCTATCTTCAATGCTGATCAATCCCTGAGGGTGCAGCTTAATACAGATTTCTGGGGGACGCTTTACCTGGAACAGAAACATTGATTCAGATTGATGAGATCAGCACTACAAGCAAAAAGGAAAAACACTGTTTTCAGATAAGTCAACAGATCCACTGCAGAAGGTAAGGATAGCACTGAGCACTAATTGAGATAACCTTCTGTGCTGCGGAATGACAAATGAGATCACGGTGCTAGTTACTTAAACACAAATGGATTTCAGACTGGCCCAAGAGGAAAGTGAATACCAGACTAGAGACAAAACACAAGCTAGTGTCAGCACGGCTGCACTGCTATCATTCTTGCCTCTGAGTCAGAAAGTTCTGGATTCAAAACCCACTCCAAGGACTCGAACACCTAATTCTAGGCTGACATTGTAGTCTAGTACTCCGTGTTCCATTGCCAGAGGTGCCAAGTTTCTGACGAGACTTAATATTGGGTCACTACCTGTTTGACCATGTGGATGAAAAATATGCCATAGCATCTTTTGAGAGGAAAAGAACTTTCAACCATAAAAATATAGATTAGTCATTTGTATTTGCTTTGAGGAAACCTATCTGCGTGTAATTTGGCTCCATTTCCACTCCATCTGACAAAGGAGCAGCACTCTGAAAGCTAATGGTATTTGCTACCAAATAAACCTGTTGGACTTTAACCTGGTGTTGTTAAAACTCTTACTGTGTTTACCCCAGTCCAACGCTGGCATCTCCACATTGTAATTTGGCTGCCAGGTTTGTCCACAAAACTTCAGTATTAATTCATTAGCTATGAAGCATTTTTGACATATTGTAATATTAAAGTTTTTTTAAACTACAAATTCTTTCTTAAACTAAATTGTTTCCAAAATTCCACAGCAAGTGGTAGTGCTGGGGATGCAGTTTCTCTGTTCAAGTCATTCACTGGGATGTGGGTATCACACTGAGATTCTCTCCACTGTGCTATTAGACAAGGAATTCTGGAATTCCGACCCAGCAACAATGAAGGAGCGAGCAATATGTTTTGATTTGATTTGATTTATTGTCACATGTATTAGTATACAGTGAAAAGTATTGTTTCTTGCGCACTATCCAGACAAAGCATACCATACATAGAGAAGGAAAGGAAAGAGTGGAGAATGTAGTGTTACAGTCATAGCTAGGGTGTAGAGAAAGATCAACTTAATGCGTGGTAGATCCATTCAAAAGTCTGATGGCAGCAGGGAAGAAGCTGTTTTTGAGTCAGTTGGTATGTGATCTCAAACTTTTGTATCATTTTCCCGATGGAAGAAAGTGGAAGAGAATATGTCCGGGGTGCTAAGGTCCTTGATTATGCTGGCTGCTTTTCCAAGGTAGCAGGAAGTGCAGACAGTGTCAATGGATGGGAGGCTAGTTTGAGTGATGGACTGGGCTTCATTCATGAACCTTTGTTGTTTCTTGCAGTCTTGGACAGAGCAGGAGTCATACCAAGCTGTGATACAACCAGAAAGAATGCTTTCTATGGTGCATCTATAGAAGTTCGTGAGAGTTGTAGCAGACATGTCAAATTTCCTTAGTCTGCTGAGAAAGTAGAGGCTTTCTTGACTAGTGTCCCAATGGGGAGATCAGCATCTGGACACCTAAAAACTTGAAGCTACTTTCTAAATTCACCCCCATTGACGTAGACGGGGGTATGCCCTCCATTATGTTTCCAAAGTTGCTGACTATCACCTTTGTTTTGTTGACATTGAGGGAGAGATTATTGCCATCGCACCAGTTCACCAGATACTCTGGGGGCGATTCTCCTATCCTGATGCGCTAATTTGTTTAGTGCGTCGGGCCGGGAAAATCGTGTGTGGGCTGATTCGCAGGATTCGCGCATGCGTTCCTGATGCGCACACATCTCCGAGCGCCGGATATCCGGTGCAGTCAGTACCATGCTGGAAACAGCAATAAGTTATTTTAATGTAATTTAAATGTCATTATCGGGCCTGGGACTGAATTCTCTGGGCCCAATAGCATCTCCCATCTTGCCAGTACAATTTCTGGCAGGGTTTAAAGTTGCTCGCCACTTTCGGGGAACTAGTGGGAGACCCCACTGGAATGAAGGGAGGAGCAATCAGGGGGTGTCCCCAGGCATGGGCATCCTGACAGTGCCAGTCTGTGCCCCTGGCACTGCCCAAGGGGCAAAGTGCCCAAGCCCAGGGGGCACCCTGGCACTGCACACCAGGTAGGGGGCAGTGCCAAGGGGACGAGGCCTAGGGAACGATCAGTGGCGGTGGGGGAAGAGATGTTACCCCAGGTTACCGGGAGGAAGGTGGGGATGTGGGTCAGCAGTGGTTACCCGGGTTACAGGGTTGGCAGCGATTGCTCCAGGTTACCGGGATGGCAGCGGTTACCCCGGGTTACAGGGATGGCAATGGTTACCCCAGGTTACAGGGATGGTGGCAGTTACCATGGGTTACCGCGATGACAGCAGTTGCCCTGGGTTACTGGGACGGCAGTGGTTACGAGGGAGGGTGGGGAGGTGGTGTTGGTCAGGGTTGGCCCAGGAATGCTCGTGGGGGCCACAATCGGGCCATGGGGGTGTCGGGAGGGGCAGCCCAGCGAGGGTCTCGGGCTTGCCAGCAATCGAGCTGACCAACGATCGGGAAGATGACAGATAGGGGCCACTATGCATACGCAGAGTTCTGGAACGGTCATTCTCTAGCATGATTAGGCCCCGCCCCCGAGCTTTTAATGATATTCACGATCATGACCTCTGCATTGCACAGAGTGTGAGAGATTCAAGTGTGAACTCCCACTGAAATAACAATTGTGATTTACACCAGTTTTCCCACGAATTCAGCATTTAGAACTTTTTTGGGAGCATCGCCCCTCCTCTATGTCTTTCCTGTAGTCGTCTTATCATTGTTTGAGATCTGACCCACTAAGGTGGTATCATCAGCAAACTTGAAAATCGAGTTGGAGGGGAATTTGGCCATATAGTCAGAGGTGTATAAGGAGTATAGTAGGGGGCTGAAGACACCGCCTTGCGGAGCACCAGTGTTGAGGATGATTGTGGAGGAGGTGTTGTTGCCTATCCTTACTGACTGCGGTCTGTGGGTTAGGAAGTCTAGGATCCAGTTGCAGAGGGAGGAGCTGAGCCCCAGGCTACGAAGTTTGGAGATGAGTCTCGTAGGAATAATGGTGTTAAAGGCTGAGCTGTAGTCTATGAATCGAAGTCTGACAGGTGTATCTAGGTGTTCCAGGGTTGAGTGTAGGGCCAGGGAGATGTGGTCTGCTGTGGGCCTGTTGGAGCAATAGGTGAACTGTATCCAAGTTAGGATTGTATATGACATGAAGTATAATCTGGTGATGAGGGTGTTCCCTGCATCTGCTGCCTTGGCTAAGACTGATGGTGGTACATTTGGAGGTGATGCAAATAAGCCTTGGCAACTTGTTTCAGTGCATTTTGTAGATGGCAACAAGGTATGCCAGTGATGCCAATAAAATTGATCACTTTGTCCTAGATGATGCAAGGTTCTTCAATGTTACGAGAGCTGCAATCATCCAGGCAACTGGAACATTGCAGTGTATGTGGAAGGATGAGCTACTTACTGCAGAATACTCAGCCAATCACTGCCCACATTCACCCTCCCCAAACCATCTCTATCTTTCCATCCTCTCCCCTTCCCTTTATTCCCATCCCCTTCCCTCTCCCGCAAAGAGCCCCTACCTACCTAATAACTCACATCCTTCCCCCAGTTCCCCACTCCCCGAATCCATCTCCCTTCCCAATAAAAGCCCACATTCCACCAAACCCCAGTCCTTACCCCCCCCAACCCTCCACCACTCCCCCCCCTCACTCCTTCCACAGCCCCCACCCCTCTCAATTTCGACCCATTGTCTTTCCCAGTCCATTTGCCCCATCACCCTCCCCTTGTCCACCTCTCAACCCCATCCCGCTGTCACGTGCCTCCCGCTGCCCCCACTTTCCTCTTATTTCTGTCCCCCCTCCCCCCGTATCCACCCCATACCCTGTCCCCTCCTCACCTTCCACGGGTCTTGGTCCCGGAGGTCCCTGAAGTCTTTGCCATAGATAGAGTTCAGGGCCTGAACCTCTGTCTCTTGTTGCTCCGAGTGAGATTCCTGCTCGGAGCCGCTCATGGTGGGAGCTGGGGCCGCTATGGGAGCGGGGGAGTGAGCCGAGCTCCCCGCCAGCCGCAGCTCCCGGCCTGCAGCCTCCAGCCGCCTCTCCACATCATCCAGGTGAGGCCTCAATCCCGGCCCTCCGGCTTCACCCGGAACCGCAACCGCAGCCCCACAAGGACGTCCGGGTCACCAACTGCTGCCTGTAACCCGGGGTAACCGCTGCCATCCTGGTAACCCGGGTTAAAAAAAGTTTAAAGTTTATTTATTAGTCACAAGTAAGGTTTACATTAACACTGCAATGAAATTACTGTCACAGTCCAGCGCCTGTTCGGGTCAATGCACCCTAACCAGCACGTCTTTCAGAATGTGGGAGGAAACCGGAGCACCCGGAGGAAACCCACGCAGACATGGGGAGAATGTGCAAACTCCACATAGACAGTGACCCAAACCGGGAATGGAACCCAGGATCCTGACGCTGCGAAGCAGCAGTGCTAATCACTGTGCTACCGTGCCACCCTGGGGTAACTGCCGCCATCCCGGTAACCCGGGGTAACTGCCGCCATCCCGGTAACCCGGGGTAACTGCCGCCATCCTGGTAACCCTGGGGTAACTGCTGCCATCCCTGTAACCCGGGGGTAACTGCCGCTATCCCGGTAACCCGGGGGTAACTGCTGCCATC
The DNA here is from genome assembly GCF_964213995.1 of Mustelus asterias. NCBI lineage: Eukaryota > Metazoa > Chordata > Chondrichthyes > Carcharhiniformes > Triakidae > Mustelus > Mustelus asterias. Next base: position 24,490,296 of record NC_135818.1, read on the forward strand.
CCGGTAACCCAGGGTAACTGCCGTCATCCCTGTAACCTGGGGTAACTGTTGCCATCCCGGTAATTCAGGGTAACCACTGTCATCCCTGTAATCCACAGCAACCACTGCCAACCCACATCCCCACCTTCCTCCCGGTAACCTGGGGTAACATCTCCCCACTCACCCCCCCACCAGTAACTGAGAGTTACTGCACTCCCTCACCATCCCTTCCATTAACTATTGCCCCCCTCCCTGCTACGCCCAATAACCCTGAATAACTGGATTCTCTCCACCCCCAGGGCAACCTCGATCCTTGAAGGAGTCAACTCAACTTCAATCTTTGGTGACAAACTCAGTGAGGGATGTTCAGACACTGAAGCAGTCCATGGCCATATGCAGCAAGATCTGGGCAGGCTTGGCTGGCTGATAGGTAACATTCATGCCACACAAGTTCCAGACAATAACCATTGTAACGAGAGAACCTAACCATCGCCTCTTGATACTCAGTAGCTTTACCATCGCTAAATCCCCCCACTGTCAACATCTTGAGAGTTACTATTGACTGGAATCTGAATGTGTGGCCAGCCATACAAATACTGTGACTACAAGAGCAAATCGGGAGACTGTAATTCTGCAGTGACTAACTAATCTCCTGAATTTCCCAAGCCTATCCATAAGGCACAAGTCAGGAGTATGATGGAATACTCTCCAGTTGATTGTGACTCCAACATTCAAGAAGCTCAATGTCATCCAGGTAAACATAGCCTATTTGATTAGCACCGCATCCACCACCTTAAATATTCGCTCCTCTCACCATTGATCCACAGTGGCAACAGTGTGTACCATCTACAAGATGCACTTCAACAACACACCAAGGCTCTTTAGACAGCACCTTCCAATACCATGACCTCTACCACCTTGAAAGACAAGGGCAACAGATGCATGGGAATATCACCATCTGCAAGTTTCCCTCCAAGGCACACACTATCCTGACTTAGTACTAGATTGCTGTTCCTTCACTGTCACTGCATCAAAATCCTGGAATTCCCCTAGTCGCCACACTCCAGCGCCTGTTCAGGTTAATGCACCTAACCAGCAGGTCTTTCAGATTGCGGGAGGAAACTGAAGCACCCAGAAGAAACCCACGCAGACACGGGGAGAACGTGCAAGCTCCACACAGACAGTGACCCAAGCCGGGGTCTCTGGCGCTGTGAGGCAGCAGGCTTGGAGGGGAACTTGCAGGTGGTGGTGATCCCATGTATCTGCTGCCCTTGTCCTTCTAGATGGAAGTGGTCGTGGGTTTGGAAGATGCTGTCTAAGGAGCCCTAGTGAGTTCCTGAAGTGCATTTTGTAGATAATACACACTGCTGCTACTGAGCATCGGTGGTGGAGGGAGTGGATGTTTGTAGAAGTGGTGCCAATCAAGTGGGCTGCTCTGTCCTGGATGGTGTCAAACTTCTTGAGTGTTGTTGGAGCTGCACCCATTCAGGCAAATGGGGAGTATTCCATCACACTCCTTGTAGATGGTGGATAGGCTTTAGGGATTCAGGAGGTGAGTAACTTGCCGCAGTATCCCTAACCTCTGTCCTGCTCTTGTAGCCACTGTGTTTATGTGGTGAGGCCAGTTGAGTTCTTGGTCAATGGACCCAAGGATGTTGACAGTGGGGGATTCAGTGATGGTAACACCATTGAATCTCAAGGGGCAGTGGTTAGAGTGTCTCTTATTGGTGATGGTCATTGTCTGGCATCTGTGTGGCGCAAATGTTATTTGCCACTTCTCAGGCCAAGCTTGGATATTGTCCGTAGAAACCCTACAGTGCAGAAAGAGGCCATTCGGCCCACCGAGTCTGCACCAACAACAATCCCACCCAGGCCCTATCCCCGTATCCCTACATATTTACCCGCTAATCCCTCTAACCTACACATCCCGGGACACTAAGGGGCAACTTAGCTTGGCCAATCAATCTAATCCGCACATCTTTGGACTGTGGGAGGAAACCGGAGCACCCGGAGGAAACCCACGCAGACACGGGGAGAATGTGTAAACTCCGCACAGACAGTGACCCAAGCCGGGAATTGAACCCAGGTCACTGAAGCTGTGAAGCAGCAGTGCTAACCACTATGCTACCGTGCCGCCCCAGATCTTGTTGCATTTGAGTATGGACTGCTTTAGTGTCTGAGGAGTCGCGAATGGTGCTGAACATTGTGCAATCATCGGCGAACATCCCCACTTCTGACCTTATGATGGAGGGAAGATCATTAATGAAGCAGCTGAAGATTGTTGAGCCTAGGACACTACCCTGAGGGACTCCTGCGGAGATGTCCTGGAGCTGAGATGACTGATCCTCCACAACTACAATCATTTTCCTATGTACCAGGTATGACTCTAACCTGCGGAGTCTTTGCTCCCTGGTACCCATTGATTCCCATTGCTAGGGCTCCTTGATGCCATACTCAGTCAAATGCAGCCTTGATGTCAAGGGCAGTCACTCGCACCTCACCTCTGCAATTCAGCTCTTTCGTCCATGTTTGAACCAAGGTTGTAATGAAGTCAGGAGCTGAGTGACCCTGGCGAAACCCAAACTGGGCGTCACTGAGCAGGTTATTGCTGAGCAGGTGCTGCTTGATAGCACTGTCAATGACTCCTTCCATCCTTTTACTGATGATCGAGAGTAGACTGATTGGGCAGTAATTGGCTGGGTTGGATTTGTCCTGCTTCTTGTGCACAGGGCATATCTGGGTAATTTTCCACATTGTTGGGTAGATGCCGGTGTTGTAACTGTACTGAAAGAGCTATGCTAGGGGAGCAGAAAGTTCTGGAGCACAAGTCTTTAGTACTATTGCCAGAATGTTATCAGGCCCATTACCTTTGCAGTATCCAGTGCCTCCAACTGTTTCTTAATTTCACGTGGAATGAATCAAATTGTCTCATATTTTACCATGGCCTGGTAACAATTATTTGTTGCTGGTTTGTTGCTACTTTAAAATATTTGTGGTTAGTTTACAGTGTAAGTTGCATACTTTTGCAGCAGGTTTCAAACACAAAAATGCTTATTTTTAGATCATGTGTGAGTACAAAATGGCGGCTTGACCTTGTTAGCTTACTGCAGAATATATATGTTGTAAGAACCTTTAAAAATTGTCAAGCAGACAAACTAAATCCTATTAAAATGAAATTCAAGCCATCTTACACTGCTCATCTCATCTCGAATGAAACCCTCACCTATGCTATTGTTGAAGAAATGCCTTAATGTAAAATTCTCATTCTTGTGTTCAACTCCTGTCAATCCCTTGCCTTTTCTTATTTCTGTTAACTCTTCCAGTCCTAGAATCCTCTGAGATATCTGGGCTCCTCTAAATCTGGCTCTTACACATCGCTGATTTTAATTACTCCATCATCGGCCTTCAGCTTTCTAGGTCCTAAGCTCAGGAATTCCTTCTCAAAATCTCTCCATCCCTTCCATCCCCTTTAAGACACTCTTTAAACCCACCTCTTTGACCAAGTTATTAATCGCCTGTCCTTATATCTCCTTACATGGCTCTGTATCACACTTTATTTGATGACACAAAACCCCTACAAAGTGGCTGCAGCTTGAGAGGTGAAAAGCTGCTGAGCTTCCAATGAGCAGGTGGCCAAGAAATGAAGCAGACATCCTGTTCCTTATCGTTTCTCATCTTCCCTCTCCTGGACAGCTGGACTTTTACAGGAGAGCAGAAAGGAAGATCAGTGTCACCTTTGAATCCCGAATCTATCCACCAACTTCTCAGATCCATTACAGAGATTCACACCCAGAGATTGCACTGAGGTCATCTGAGCCTGTAGCAATGTCTTGGCTACAATTTCACGGTGATGATCACAGATAAGAGAAACATACCTTACAGATTGGCAACATATCATACAGTTGCTCATGTGCCTCACTTATCCTCCTCATCATTGCTGGTCAAAGAATAGAATTGCTACATTGCAGAAAGAGGCCATCCAGCCCATCGAGTCTGCACCGACTCTCTGACAGAGCATCCCACCCAGGCCCTCCTATTTGCCCTATCCCTATAACCCTGCGCATTTACTATGGCCAATCCATCTAACCTATACATCTTTGGACACTAAGGGGCAATTTAGCATGGCCAATCCACCTAACGTTAACACCTCTGGACAGTGTTGGGAACCCGGAGCACCCAGAGGAAACCGATGCAGACACGGGGAGAATGTGCAAACTCCACACAGACAGTCACCCAAGGACAATTATCTGACTGCCCACCCTAATCATGCTGCCAGCAAGCCCTTTCACACCCAATCATAATACTAATCGTGACTTTATATCAGGATTAGTATTATCCTAATGACCCTAATACTAACCCAGTCACCATGTTAATCCTTACCCTATCATAGTTGTTACCCTAACACTAACATTAACCCAGCAGCCACCCTGAATTGACCCTAAAACAGTTTGTCAGCCTAACTATTGCCCTAACCAGTTGTCACCATAACCCTGACTTTAACCTAACCCTACCCCCGCTACCAACTGGACCTAACTCTGACCTTAATCCAGTTGTTGCCACCAACTTGATCCTAACAACCACAACCCAGCTGCCACCATTACCTTAACCTTAAGCCAGCTGCCATCCTGACCCTGACCGTAACATAAGTATCACCTTGACCCTAACCTTAACTCTAACCCAGCTGCCAGTCTAATTTCAGGTTAGCAGCTGCTGGCCTGGGTGAACAGTTCCAAGTCACAACCTTGTCCTCCATTTCAAACGCAGGGTTTCAAATTCAGTCAGAACTTGGCATCACCAATAAACCACTTCCAGCGGCAATTTATTAAACTGTTACCAGTAATCCCAGCTTGGGATTTTTACTCACTTTCCACAAGGCCCAAGCTTCAGGCATCATTGCACAAGATGCTGTCAGTTAACATGGGCAGGTGGAAAACTAGCCTCCACCAATAGGAGTAAGGGAAAAGGAATCATAACCTTCTCTTAGGGCATTGACACCTGGTTCTTTAGACACATGCACATTCCAGATACATGCAAAATAATCAGGACTCATACACACTATGATCATTTGTGGAATATTTCAGGTCCATTGCAATTGGTTCAATTCCACCAACACCCAATGAAAAATCATACATGCAATTATGGTCGCCAACTCTCCTTGGGCTATTTGTGGAGGTTAATAAAATGTGGAACCTCTTAGATCCTGTCTGAGTGTGGTCATTTACCTAATCTTGTGATAACAAAGTGTTTCCCAGTAGCTACAACTTGAGAGTGGAGGCTGCTGAGCTTGCATTAAGCACTCTTCAGATGGTCACTGTGGGTGATCACAGGCATCTTGCATCTTCTTGGTGTGGGCCAGAGTAGTCTGTGCCAGCTGGCAGTGTGGCATTGACAAGGGGAGTGATGGTGGGAGAATTAGACATGCTACCATCCTGACAGAAGACGGGAGGTGCCTCTCCAATGGAGCCTAGGCCACTCTCTTGGGTTTCTTTGGGCTCCATGTAAGAACTGAGTGCGAGAGTGAGTTGCCCCTGTCGGTGCTGGCCTTGAAACCAAGGTAAAACCCATTTGAGCTCTCAGAGCTCTCAGGAGAAACTCCATTGGCATGAAATATCAATACCTATGTCAGACTCCTATTATTTGACTACAGCTCAGCCTTCAACACCATTATTCCCATGAAACTAATCTCCAAACTCCGTGGCCTGGGCCTTGGCATCTCCCTCTGCGACTGGATCCTGAACTTCCTAACTCACAGACCACAATCAATAAGGATAGGCAACAACACTTCCTCCACGATCATCCTCAACACTGGTGCCCCACATGGCTGTGTTCTCGGCCCCCTACTATACTCCTTATACACCTATGACTGTGTGGCCAAATTCCCTCCAATTCAATTTTCAAGTTTGCTGACGACACCACCGTAGTGGGTTGGATCTCGAACAATGATGAGACAGAGTGCAGGAATGAGATAGTGAATCTGGTGAACTGGTGCGGCAACAATAATCTCTCCCTCAATGTCAACAAAACGAAGGAGATTGTCATCAACTTCAGGAAGCATAAAGGAGAACATGTCCCTGTCTACATCAACGGGGATGAAGTAGAAAGGGTTGAGAGCTTCAGATTTTACGTATCCAGATCACCAACAACCTGTCTTGGTCCCCAGGCTGACACTATGTTAAGAAAGCCCACCAACGCCTCTACTTTCTCAGAAGACTAAGGAAATTCGCATGTCAGCTACAACTCTCACCAACATTTACAGATCCACCATAGAAAGCATTCTTTCTGGTTGTATCACAGCTTGGTATGGCTCCTGCTCTGCCCAAGACCGCAACGAACTACAAAAGATCATGAATGTAGCCCAATCCATCACGCAAACCAGCCTCCCATCCATTGGCTCTGTCTACATTTCCCGCTGCCTCGGCAAAGCAGCCAGCATAATTAAGTGCCCCACACATCCCGGACATTCTCTCTTCCACCTTCTTCCGTCGGGAAAAAGATACAAAAGTCTGAGGTCACGTACCAACCGACTCAAGAACAGCTTCTCCCCTGCTGCTGTCAGACTTTTGAATGGATTTACTTTGCATTAAATTGATCTTTCTCTACACCCTAGCTATGACTGTAACACTACATTCTGCACTCTCTCGTTTCCTTCTCTAAGAACGGTATGCTTTGTATAGCGCGCAAGAAACAAGACTTTTCACTGTATGTTAATACATGTGACAATAATAAATCAAATCAAATCAAATCAAATCATTAGATAGGAAAATGATGGGCTTGGTAAAGGACAGAATTTTGTTAAAAGTATGAACAACAAGAAAAAGCAAAATGGAACTGCCAGTGGCGTTATAGTTAGAGTGCTTGATGTTCCTTGCTTACTGTCCAGGATACTTGAAGAAGTTTAACAACACCAGGTTAAAGTCCAACAGGTTTATTTGGTAGCAAAAGCCACACAGGCTTTCGGAGCTGCAAGCCCCTTCTTCAGGTGAGTGGGAATTCTGTTCACAAACAGAGCATATAAAGACACAAACTCAATTTACATGAATAATGGTTGGAATGTGAATACTTACAACTAATCAAGTCTTTAAGAAACAAAACAATGTGAGTGGAGAGAGCATCAAGACAGGCTAAAAAGATGTGTATTGTCTCCAGACAAGGCAGCCAGTGAAACTCTGTGGGGGTTACAAATAGTGTGCCATGAACCCAATATCCCGGTTGAGGCCGTCCTCGTGTGTGCGGAACTTGGCGGAAATTGAGTTTGTGTCTTTATATGCTCTGTTTGTGAACAGAATTCCCACTCACCTGAAGAAGGGGCTTGCAGCTCCGAAAGCTTGTGTGGCTTTTGCTACCAAATAAACCTGTTGGACTTTAACCTGGTGTTGTTAAACTTCTTACTGTGTTTACCCCAGTCCAACGCCGGCATCTCCACATCAGGATACTTGAGGCAAGCATGTGTCAGCAGGATTAGCTGGAGTCTTGGTGAGCTACAAGACTAATTTTCTAACAATGCTGGAGGTTGCAAAGATAGGAAATGAGAGATAAAGAACCATTAGGATTGAAGGCAAACCAAACTGTGATACTGTGTCCAGTTGCTGAACTGAAAAAGAAAATTACAAAAGTGCATTGCTGTACAAGGATTTTCAGGAGAGCCACAAGATGGCATAGGAGAGGGACCTTCTGATCACCCAAGAAAAAGTTCCTGAGTACTCCTCCATTTCTCTAATTGTGCTCACCGGGAAAAAGATTATATGAGAAGCTACGATTACTCTGGTAAAACTGCATGTCCAACTGTGAAGTCAAATTCTTTCGGGTTAGCACAGCTTCTCAACAGACCCTTGACCTTTCATACCCTGAACAAGTGAATTTACACAAGAGTGAGATTGACTGAAGGCTGAACTCTTTTTCCACTGGCAGAGAGGGACGAGACTTGGGATTTAGTGTGACAGGAGAATAGAGAAGTAGTGGTGTCCAGTGAAAAGCATCTGCAGTTTGAGTCCCCGTGAAGCATCTCCAGCATTTTCAGTTGCCATGACTCTGCCCCTGCCCCTGATGGCCCAATGAGGCAAAGGATGAGGAAGCAGGCTTCACTTTCTCCCTTGGTCACATCCTAAGGAGTTCTCAAGTAGATTTTCCTGTAACAAAGAGTTGTTAGTCTAGCAATAATATTGGTTATGATTCATGGCAAAGTGGTTTCCAGAACAGGTTTCAAGACAGAGGGCCCGAAATCGCGGTAAAGTTGGACGTCGGGCCTATACCGCCATCTGCACCTGATTCCGAGCAGATCGCGGCTTTACTGACACCCGATTCGGGCGCGGGTCCGGCCCACACTCGAATTGGGCGGCCCAACGACTTAAATGCATTTGCATGCATTTAAATCGACTTAATGAACCGCGCGTCCAACTCTACCGCCAAATCCCACTTTACCGTCTTCTGGCCCGTTCCGCAACCGCGCTGTAAGCGACCTGCAAAATAAAAGTCTGAAGTCGTGCCTGCAACAGCTCTCTGACCCAGCTCCTCTTCTGGGGGTGGGGGGTGGGGGAGGGGTGGGGGGTAGGGGGGGCGGGACCCACATCATCCTCTGGTCGGGGGGGGGGGGGGGTGTCCGCTGCCAGTCTGCGGCCGATCGGTGGGGAGGGAGGGGGCAGGGGGGTCCGCCGCCACTCTGCGGGCGATCCCTCCTCCCCACCGGAGGAACGAATCCCTCCTGCCGGAGTGGACGTGCGGCCATGCCATCCCACAAAACCTTCAGGATGAAGCAATTCCTCGCTAAGAAGATGAAGCAGAACTGGCCGATTCCACAATGGATCTGCATGAAAACCGGCAACAAGATCAGTACAAGTCCAAGAGGAGACACTGGAGAAGGACCAAGCTGGGCCTGTAAAGGGATACACTATCACTGGTACACTACCAACCACAGCCATCTCTCCCACTCTCTTGCCCCTGCAGGGAGGAGTAATCTGTGGCTGGTAGTGTACCAGTGATGGTGTATCCCTTTACAGGCCCAGCTTGGTCCTTCTCCAGTGTCTCCTCTTGGACTTGTACTGACCTTGTTGCCGGTTTTCATGCGGATCCGCTGTGGAATCGGCCGGTTCTGCTTCATCTTCTTAGCGAGGAATTGCTTCATCCTGAAGGTTTTGTGGGATGGCATGGCCGCACGTCCACTCCGGCAGGAGGGATTCGTTCCTCCGGTGGGGAGGAGGGATCGCCCTCAGAGTGGCGGCGGACCCCCCTGCCCCCACCGATCAGCTGCAGACTGGCAATGGACCCCCCCGACCAGAGGATGATCTGGGTGTCCGTCCCCCCCCCCCCCCCAGAGGATGACCGTCAGAGAGCCGCTCTCTCCGCTTTCTGCTTTTTTTTTCGTTCATGCCCGGACGCGCTCTGTCAGATTTTTTTCAAACTGCGCATGCGCAGTTCAGAGCTCCAATCGATCTGCCAGCGCGAAGCCCTGCCCACAGCGCGAGTCGGACCGGAGCTGGCAAAACGCGTATGGACGCGCTGGAAAGAGGATTCCAGGCGCGGATCTATCTGACGCCCGGATTCGGCACTTAGACTCAAAATGGTAAAATCAGGCCCAGAGACTGATAACAGTTCTGCCATCTCATATCAAATAACACAAATCAGATGCTGGAAAGCTGGAATACAAACAGAAAACTCAGGAAGTACTCAGTTGATCGGGCAACATCTTTGGAGAAAGAAACAAAGTTAATGGGAGGGATTTTAAGGAGCCCACGAGAGTGGGAAATGTAGTGTGTAAGGTGACCTAATTAGGCAGGATACAAAACCTTCATTTCCCAATGGTGAGTTGAAGTGCAGAGATTAAGGTGAGGAATTTCCGACCCTTTCCACTGGCAGGAGCTTCAGGTCCCGCTGAAGGTGCCGCCCCCCCCTCCCCCCCCCAACCCCCCACTATGGCGGATTCCCTGGCAGTGCAACTGGTGAGCAACACAAATGACCATTAACTTTGGTGGGACCAGAAGATCCCAGCAGTGGCCAATGGCGAGCTGCCGCCTCCTCTGCTGGAAAATCCCTTCCTAAGGCAGTATGTCGAGCCTCAGGGAGGCCTGTGGCAGATTCATATTTGTAATATTCATTAATATTCATTATGCCATGAATACTCATTAGTGTATTTTTTTTCTAATTATGTCCTGCCTTCAAGATAAAGACAGTGTCACACAAGAACCTTGTGATATCTGGTCGACATTTTTTTAAAGATGGCATGCATTAGTTGGCTCTGTGCAAATGTGTGTCAGGTCAGCAGTTTAACTCTACGGCTCAAGGGAGGGGATCAGGAAAATGTCAGCTTGCATGGCGATCTGGGACCAGCAAGGGTGAGTCGGTGATGAGGAGGGGGGTCTGGAGTGGAGTCAGTGGCATGGAGGAATGGAAGAAGGATCCAGATGAAGACAGACAGTGTGGTTAGCATAGAGGAGTGAAGTGGGAAGCGCTTGGCATCCTGGGTGTGGCAAGGGGAGGCGTAGTAGGAACACTCAGTCAAGGTAAGTAAATGAGGGGCCTAAGGAGTGGTGTCACTTCTGTCCAAATGTGTGTGGGTGTTGGCTGGCAAATTGTGAGTGATCTCAGACAAAATGTCCTTTACAATGCATAGAAAGGAAGGCTGCAACTGAGCCTGCAATTCAGCCATGTCCCACACACTGGTGAGTACAACACTGGACACTAACATGAAAATTCAAAAAAAATACAACCAAAAAACCCATTTTAGTCAGCAGTTTCTGCACCCCTCCTCCCCACCCGCAGCGGAGGTGGCCCGCTATTGGCCAATGGCATTTTCCATGGCTTGTTGGCCAGTGGCGGACCATGTCGACCATGGGGAGGGGGGGGGGGGGGGGGGGGGGGTAACCAGAAAATCCCAGCCATTGTTTCTGTCACAACAAAGCAAATACCCCTACCTTTCCATTAACCATCAATGTGTGCCAATCTTCGGACATTACATTTTAGCTCTCTGACTAAACATGTTTCAACAAATAGTGATGATGCAAAAATTAATAAAGTGAAACCAATGTAACATGCAATATTTAATTTATTTAAATAAAAAACATCCATGTCACCTTTGTGCTCTCACTTTTTGTATTAATAGCTCTTCATAATGAAGTGGTGTCAATCCCTGCTTGTCCCTTTGAGATGATCTAATTGGGGTTCTCAAAATAATAAACAGATGGATTCAGTGCCTAGAAGCTGGTTTCTCTGGTGAGGATCTTCAGATCGAGAAAGTACTATCCAAAACCATTCAAGAATAAAATGAGGATGTACTTTGACACAGAAAGGGTAGTGGAAATCTCCAACTGTCTTCCTCAAAAGGCTGGGAATATTGGGATACTTTACACTTTCAAGATTGGGATCAACAAATGTTTGTTATGTAAGGGATCAGGAGAATGTGGAGAAATTGTGGATAGATTAAGATAAAGTTCAGATCAGCCATGATCTAACTAAATGACAGGAAAGATTTGAGAGGCATGTTGCCTATGTTGCCCGAGCTAAAAGCCTCCTCTTTAGTATTCTGTTGGTCCTTGTATCCCTTTCTGCCTGTAAGTGTACATGAGGCTAAGAAATTAAGTTACCGTCACACTGCAGCTGATACATCCACAGGGCTCTTTGATACCAGACTGAGGCAATACACAAGTGATAATGTTACTCATGTACAAGATGTAGCTCAAGGACATACATTGAAGCACGTCATTGGAACCTTAGATAGGCCATTAGTGACGACACATTTGGAACACTGTATCCACTACTAGCTACTGTAATTTCCAATGATGCGTGGTTGGGAAGTCCAAGGATGACTGCAGGTTTTCGTCCTCTCAATTATGATGAACACAAGAACTGAACTAATTCTCATTGAAAAATAAAGACTGTCTGGAACAGAGTTCCAAGCAAATTATCTGCACAACTCCTTTGAAACAATTAGTAAAGTTTGAGTAAAGTGGTGATGTATTCAAGGAGGCATTGATGTTCTTGCACTGTCAAGGGGTTGCAAAACATTACCGGCAGACAGGGTGACCAAGAATGATCACCAGCGGGTGTTTCTTTTTGTAAATAGTACAAGTTTTAACTGATAAGAACTGCCCCCAAATAGACAGAGACACAGGAAGAGACTCCCAATAGAATGGAACACTCCCCACTCATCTCAGCCCAGGACTGGATGTTCCCATGCAACAACTTAACAGCAGGACACCAAGTGAAGGGAGTTTACCACCACAAGAAAACCTCCTATTTTGCTTTTGTGACCTCCTATTAGTCCAGCTGATGTCCTCCTGTTGTGATGTGATACAAAATGCGAGGATGTAACAATCTGAAGAGATTGTGACCAGTTAAAACTGGAAGCAGTGCTCAGTCTGAGCTATCGACAAAACTTGGCAGTCTCAGGTCAACTGAAGAGGGTTCAACATAACTGAGGAATTGCAAAGTAAGTTTTCTAGCTTTGATTTAAAATGTACGAGTAGCCACAGTCCAGACTTTTCCCTCTCACTGCCCTGCTTTCTCCTCAGAGCTCCTGATCCACCCTCTTCCCAGCCTCAATATGTTCTGTCTGTGCAGATGATGAACTCTGATGAATTCTGATGAAATGCCATTGACCTGAAATGATAACTCTGTTTTTCTCCGCACAGATGCTGTCTGACCTAATGAGTGTTATTCCATTTTTAACTTCTTATTTCAGATTTCCACCATCCACAACATTTTGCTTTTGAGATCACCATTTGCAAAAATGGCTCTCCTGCTCCAGTCTGTCAACTCTTATCCCAGTCTCAACTCAAGCCCAAGTAGCTATTTTATGGGACATTTAGCTATCCAATTTCCAATGATGCATTGATAGTAGAGTTAACAAATGTAAAATGAAGATTGTAACTGTTGTTCAACTTAAATGAAATGATTTAAGATGTAGTTAAATTATGCATGATAATCTGAGACCTTGACAAGTAAGCTGGTCACATATCCTGGAGTGCTCAGTCTTGGGGTGTATATTGGTCACATATCCCGGAGTGGACAGTCTTGCAGTGTATATTGATTACATATCCTGGAGTGCTCAGTCTTGGGGTGTATATTGGCCACATATCCTGGAGTGCTCAGTCTTGCAGTGTTTTTGGTCACATAAGGATAAGTATATAGGATAAGTATGGCAAGTTTTGGGAACCTTGGATAACGAGAGATATTGTGAGCCTAGTCAAAGAAAAAAAGGAAGCATTTGTCAAAGCTAGGAGGCTGGGAACACACGAAGCAAGTGTGGAATACAAGAAAAGTAGAAAGAAACTTAAGCAAGGAGTAAGGAGGGCTAAAAGAGGTCACGAAAAAGCATTGGCCAGCAGGATTAACGAAAATCCCAAGGCTTTTTATACATGTATAAAGAGCAAGAGGGTATCCAGGGAGAGGGTTGGCCCACTCAAGGACAAGGGAGGGAATCTATGCCTGGAGCCAGAGGAAATGGGCGAGGTATTAAATGAGTACTTTGCGTCAGTATTCACCAAAGAGAAGGACTTGGTGGATGATGAGTCTGGGAAGGGGTGCGTAGATAGTTTGAATCAAGTTGAGATCAAAAAGGAGGAGGTATTGGGGTTCTTGAGAAATATTAAGGTAGACAAGTCCCAAGGGCCTGATGGGATACACCCGAGAATACTGAGAGAGGCAAGGGAGGAAATTGTTGGGACCTTGAGAGAAATCTTTATATCTTCACTGGCTACAGAGGAGGTCATGATGTGGAGATGCCGGCGTTGGACTGGGGTAAACACAGTAAGAAGTTTAACAACACCAGGTTAAAGTCCAACAGGTTTATTTGGTAGCAAATGCCACTAGCTTTCGGAGCGCTGCCCCTTTGTCAGGTGGAGTGGAGAAATACTCACAAACAGGGCATACAGAGACACAAACTCAATTTACAGAATAATGATTGGAATGCAGTCTTTACAGATAATCAAGTCTTAAAGGAACCTAGCGTCGAAACCATGCAGACGCTACGACAACGGATGAATGAACACCGCTCGACAATCACCAGGCAAGACTGTTCTCTTCCTGTGGGGGAGCACTTCAGCAGTCACGGGCATTCAGCCTTGGATCTTCAGGTAAGCGTTCTCCAAGGCGGCCTTCACGACACACGACAGCGCAGAGTCGCTGAGCAGAAACTGATAGCCAAGTTCCGCACACATGAGGACGGCCTAAACCGGGATGTTGGATTTATGTCACATTATCAGTAACCCCCACAGCTTTCCCCCTGATCTTGCAGAATCTTACTAGCTGTTCTGTCTGGAGACAATACACATCTCTTTAACCTGTGTTTAATGTTCCCTCCACCCACATTATCTGTACCTTTAAGACCTGGCTGGCTGGCTGTAGAGATTTGCATTCTAATTAGTATTCTGTAACTTGATTTCTGTGTCTCTGTGCACTGTTGGAGAACAGATATCCACTCCATCCGACGAAGGGGCAGCGCTCCAAAAGCTTATGGTATTTGCTACCAAATAAACCTGTTGGACTTTAACCTGGTGTTGTGAGACTTCTTACTCAGTCAAAGAAGACAGTGGAAGGGTGCGTTTCTGAATGGTGGGCTGTGACAAGTGGTGTTCCTCAGGGATCAGTGCTGGGATCTTTGCTGTTTGTAATATATATAAATGATTTGGAGGAAAATGTAACTGGTTTGATTAGTAAGTTTGCGGATGACATAAAGGTTGGTGGATTTGCAGATAGTGAAGAGGACCATCAGAGGATACAACAGGATGTAGATCGGTTGGAGACTTGGACAGAGAGATGGCAGGTGGAGTTTAATCCGGACAAATGTGAGCTAATGCATTTTGGAAGGTCTAATACAGATAGGAAATATACAGTAAATGGCAGAACCCTTAAGAGTATTGATAGGCAAAGGGATCTGGGTGTACAGGTACACAGATCACTGAAAGTGGCAATGCAGGTGGAGAAATTAGTCAAGAAGGCATACGGCATGCTTGCCTTCATCAGCTGGGGCATTGAGTTTAAAAATTGGCAAGTCATGTTGCAGCTTTGTAGAACCTTAGTTAGGCTGCATTTGGAATATAGTGTTCAATTCTGGTCGCCACATTACCAGAAAGATGTGGAGGCTGTGGAGAGGGTACAGAAAAGATTTACCAGGATGTTGCCTGGTATGGAGGGCATTAGCTATGAAGAGAGGTTGGAGAAACTTCGTTTGTTCTCAGTGGAACAACGGAGGTTGAGGGGCGACCTGATAGAAGTCCACAAGATTATGAGAGGCATGGACAGAGTGGATAGTCAGAAACTTTTTCCCAGGGTGGAAGAGTCAATTACTCGGGGGCACAGGTTTAAGGTGCAAGGGGCAAGGTTTAAAGGAGATGTACGAGGCAGATTTTTTACACAGAGGGTGGTGGGTGCCTGGAACTCACTGCCGGGGGAGGTAGTGGAAGTGGATACGGTAGTGGCTTTTAAGGGGTGTCTTGACAAATATATGAATAGGATGGGAATAGAGGGATATGGTCCCCGGAAGGGTAGGGGGTTTTAGTTATGTCGGGCAGCATAGTCGGTGCAGGCTTGGAGGGCCATAGGGCCTGTTCCTGTGCTGTAATTTTCTTTGTTCTTTTCTTCTATTTTGGTCACATATCCTTCAGCGCTCAGTCTTGGAGTGCACGCTGGTTATATGGAAGTGGTACTTGGTAGTCAGGCTTCACAAATTTGCCAACAACTCCATAGGTGGTTCTGCACCACAGGATATAATCATAATATGAACAGCATTTTGATGAAGCAGAGGGACCCGAGTAATGGTATTTTTTGAATAGCAAGCCTTTCTCTCCAACATTTATTTGAACCTTAAATGTTAAAAATGCCATTTGTCTAACATAGGCAAACAATTAAAGATCCGAACAACGTGCTGGTTAGGTGGATTGGCTATGCTAAATTCTCCCTCAGTTACTCGAACACACACCAGAGTGTGGCAACTGAGGAATTTTCACAGTAATTTCATTGCAGTGTTAATGTAGGCCTACTTGTGACACTAATAAATAAACTTAAACACTGCATTCAATTTTATTTACTGAGAAGCGAGAGCGTGAGGAGAGCAGAAGGTTTGCTGCTCTCCTATAATAATAGTGCAGAAAAGAAGCAGGAGCCTGCAGCAAGCTCCGAACTTGATACTCCCACCCACACACCTCTTACCCACCCCACTCACCTTCTCACCCACCCCACCTGCTCTCGCACAGAGACAGCTGAGATGGATAAGAAGATGAAATTTATTTTTATGAAGCCTAGGTACCATTTGATTCCCCCGATATTATGCCAGGTTTTGCTGCGATTAAAACAGCAAAGGCTAGTTTCTGAGTTCCCACAGAATTATAGAATGATTAAAGCATAGAAGGATTCCATTCACCCATCATGTAAATGGCAGCTCTCTGTAAGAGCTCCTCAGCGAGTCCCTCTCCCCTGCCTTTTCACTATAAACCTGCATCTTTTTTTCCCTTTAGGTAATAATACAATTAAACCACGATTGAATCTGCCAGCACCACATTCTCAGGCAGTGCACTCGCTCGCTGTGTGAAAAAAGTCACCTATGGTTCTTTTTGCCAATCACCTTAAATTGCAACCCTTCCACAAATGGAAATATTTTCTCTCTGGAGTGAATTTTGCTGGCCTACATGAGGCTGGATCACACCAGAGGGTGCAGTACAATCGGGGGGAGCCTTGCTGGAGGGGTTCCCCGACCATATCTCATGTCAGGAATTTTAGGAATGGTAGGATGGCTTTGGACAGGCTTCCCACTACAAGGAGGCGGGAAGCAAATTTAAATACTCAGATGCCCTGTTAAAAGACATTTTAAGAGTTTTAACAACACCAGGTTAAAGCAACAGGTTTATTTGGTAGCAAATACCATTAGCTTTCGGAGCGCTGCTCCTTCGTCAGATGGAGTGGAAATGTGCTCTCAAACAGGGCACAGAGACACAAAATCAAGTTACAGAATACTGATTAGAATGCGAATCCCTACAAAACTCTTTATACTCTTTAACCTTCTCTTTAACCTGTGCTTAATGCTCCCTCCACTCACATTGTCTGTATCTTTAAGATCTGGCTGGTTGTAGGGGTTCGCATTCTAATCAGTATTCTGTAACTTGATTTTGTGTCTCTGTGCCCTGTTTGAGAGCACATTTCCACTCCATCTGACGAAGGAGCAGCGCTCCGAAAGCTAATGGTATTTGCTACCAAATAAACCTTTTGGACTTTAACCTGGTGTTGTTAAAACTCTTACTGTGTTCACCCCAGTCCAACGCCGGCATCTCCACATCAAGAGACATTTTACTAGGCCATTGACAAAATCGACCCCCACCTCTGAATGGAGAGGGCACTCGCTGAATGCAGGCAGTCTCCCCGTGGTGACCCGGGGAAAATATTTTTATTCAAAGAGGAGCTGACAGGCAGGGAACCCACACAACCCCAGAGATTATTTCCTCCATTATATCAATCAAATTGGCTGACAATTCTCTAGGCAGGACTTGCTCCTAAGCGAGGGGTGGAAGCCCCATACCCAGTCAATTAATGCACCATGGAGCATTACACAACTGCAGGGTTGCTGACATCAGTGGGGATGCTTTCCTATTGACTTATTTGGTGACAGACTGAGAAACCCTACCGTCTGAAAAACCCTGCACCCTTATCTACTCTGTCCAGACACCTGATGATTTTGAACACTGCAATTTGTTTCCTCTTCTGAAGTGAACTATCCCAGTTTTTCCAATTTATCCTTGTAACTGAAGTATCTCATCACTAGAAATATTTGCATAAATCTTTTCTGCACCCACTCTAATGCCTTAACATCCTTCCTGAAGTGTGGGGTCCAGAACTGGGCCCACTACTTCAGTTGAGACTTAACCAGTGGTTTATAAAGGTTCACCATAACTTCCTTGTTTTTGCACTCTCTACTTCTGTTTAGAAAGTCCAGTATTCTGTAAGTCTTATTAAATACTTTCTCAACATTTCCTGCCACCTTCAATGATTTGTGCACATATACCCCTCCCCAGGTCCTTCCCCTCCAGCACCCCCTACCCGTTTAGAATTATATCCTTCATTCTTGTTTTCCTACCAACCATTTCCTTGCATTAAATTTAATCTGCCATGTGTCTGCTCATTCCAACAGCCTGTCTATCCTCATCCTCCTCACAGTTCATGCTTCCACCTTTTGAAATAGTACTCTGCACACCCAAGTCTGGGTTAATAATATACATCACAAAAAGCAATGGTCTGAGTACCAAACTCTGGGGAACCCCATGATATACCATCCTCCAGTCTGAAAAACATCTATTTGTCACTTGTCTCTGTTTCCTGTCACTCAGCAAGCTGTGTACCCATGCTGCTACTGCCCCTTTTATTCCATAGCTTCTACTTTGCTGACAAGCCTATTGCACAAATGAATGTGCATTGGATGTTCATCCAATGCCTTTTGGAAATCCACCACATCAACTATATTACATTCATTAACTTTCTCTGTTATCTCGACTCAGTCAGACCGGTTAAACACAATTTGTCCTTAAAATTTCCCTGCAATCTTTGCTTAATTAATTCACATTTGTAGAGGTGACTATCAAT
This sequence comes from Mustelus asterias, assembly GCF_964213995.1. NCBI lineage: Eukaryota > Metazoa > Chordata > Chondrichthyes > Carcharhiniformes > Triakidae > Mustelus > Mustelus asterias. The sequence goes on from NC_135818.1 coordinate 24,508,830, forward strand.
TTTGTCTCATATTATCATTTCCAAGCGTGTCCTGCTGAAGTTAAACTGACTGGCCTGTAAATGTTGGGTTTTTCCTTGCATCATTTTTTGTAACATTGGCAATTTTCCAGTCCAATGCATCACCAATGTATCTAAGGAGGATTGGATGCATCTCATCTGGTCCTGGTGACTTACCTAGTTTAAGTACAGCAAGTTTTGCTCATGCCTCCTCTTTATCAATGTCCGCCCAATGTCTCAACTAACCCTCTTTCAAAATGACTTTGGCTCCATTTTCTCCCTTGGTAAAGACAAGTGCAAAGTACTCATTTAGTATCTCAGGGCATCAAGCACAAGTCTCATTTTTGGTCCCTAATCGGCCCTACTCTTCCTTTTTCCACCTTTTTACTATTTATATGCTTATAGAAGACTTTTAGATTCCCTTTTATGTTGCTTGCTGGTTTCTTCTCATACTTTCTCTTTGCTGCTTACTTTTTTCACTTTCTTTCTGAATTTTCTATATTTAGCCTGGCTCTCACTTTATCAACTTAACACACATACTTTTTCATTTAATCTCTTTCATCATCCAGGGAGCCCTGACTTTTTGTCCTTTCTTTCCCAGTTGGGGTAATGTACCTGAACTGCAGTCAAACTATCTCCTCTTTTAAGGTAACCCATTATTCAGTTACAGTTTTGCCTGCCAAGCTTTGATCCCAATTTACCTGCACCAGATCTATGTCCACCCCAGTGAAATTAATCCCCACCCCCCAATTAATTATTTTTTACTCTGGATTGCTCATGGGAATCATACTGAAATAATATTAGTGTTTCAGGACCTTTAATATTGTTCAGATTTGCCTACCCTTGTGTGGTATGTTCTCATTTTCTCAACAAACATGATCATGATTCTACAGCTGACACGAGATTAAGCAAGTCGTATTTATTGTCATTGTCTCATAAACTGAACCTTTACACAGGTCCCCACAAGACAAACACGCCCTTATCTTAAGAGGTGGAAACAGAAAATGATGGAAATACTCAGTAGATCAAGCAGCTTCTGTGAAGAGAGAAAACAAGTTAACATTTCAGTTCGCTGACCTTTCAGCAGACTGAAAAAAGTTAGAAATGTAATACGCTTTAAACATGTGAGAGGTGGAGTGGGTGGAAAAAAGAACACAATGGCGGAAGGCAGGAGGGAATAAATGACAAAAGAGCTGGTAGTGCAAAAGGAGTGGTAATGGGACAAAAAAGAAACAAAAGATGTGTCTAGAGGAGATGCAAGTTTAAAGTTTAATTATTAGTGTCATAAGTAGGCTTACTGCAAACAAGTTACTGTGAAAATCCCCTAGTTGCACTCTCTGTTCGGGTACACTAAGGGAGAATTTAGCATGGCCAATGCACCTAACCAGCACGTCTTCCAACTGTGGGAGGAAACCGGAGCACCCGGAGTAAGCCCAGACAGACACAGGGAGAATATAGCAGACTCAGCATAATGGAGTGATCCAAACTGGGAATCGAACCCGGGTCCCTGGTGCTGTGAGGCAGCAGTGCCGCCGCCCCCATGACTGAATGATGAACGTCTGCCATCCAAAAACAAAAGAAAATAAGAGAGTGAAACTAGAATGTACAAAATGGAGCAGAGGGTATGGTCTGAAATTGTTGAACTCAATATTGAAACCAGGGGGCTGGAAGGTGTCTAATCAAAGATGAGGCACTATCCCTTGATCTTGTGTTGAGCTTTGTTGGAACAGTGCAGGGCTGGTGAGACAGAGAGGTCAGCAGTATAGCAAGGTGGAGAATTTAAAATTACATTCTTCTAGAAGCTCAGGGTTATGCTTTCAGATTGAATGCAGATGGTCCATGAAGCGATCATCTTGTCTGCGTTTGGTCTTCCCAGTTTAAAGCAGGCTGCATCATGAGCAGAGAATATAGCATACTAATTGAAAGTAAATCGCTATTTCGCCTGGAAGGAACGTTTGAAGACTTGAGGAGATAAAAAGTCAGGTTTTTCATCTCCTACGCTTGGATAGAAAGGTGCCTTGGGAAGGGGTAGGAATGATGAGGGTGATTGAGGAGTGGGCCAGGATAATCCAAAGGGAAGAGTCTCTTTGGAATGTTGTTTGTTGATGGCGTCACACTGGAGGTAGCAGAAATGGTAGGGATGAAGACATGGTCAGGTGAGAAGTAGTAGAATGGCTCCCCTCTCTTTTTGCCCCTCAGTTGATCATATTAGGTGTTTTTTTAAAAGAATATGCTTGCCAATTCAGTGAATGTTTAATTGTTTGGGTGCTGTGACTTTAAAAGACAAACACAGGTTTTCTACATGCCTGCACACGGAAGTTACAAAGTGGGAGGGTAGGTTAAGAGTCCACAAAATGTTAATTGTTTATGAATCCTGTAGATTGATGACTTGGATGGTTTCACACTGGGCTCGATGGTCTTTCCTCATTCTGCGTTGAGACGATTAAAAGATGTTGATGGACAATTTCTGCCTTTTCTTCTGGAGTCAGCCGTGGCTGGATTGATATTTAAGAAGCTGCTTTTGGTGTTTGGCAGGGCACAAGCTTGCAGGATGGATGAAGAGGTAGACTCCCACTTACCAACTCAAGATCCTGGTCTCAATCAGACTGTCCCTGGAAGTTAGCTTATCATATAAGCTCTTGTCACAAACCGGCCAGTTATTTAAACAAAGTCACAATAAGCTGATGCCAGGTCCATTGTTTAAGAATTATTAGATTATAGTCGATGGAGTTCCTTCCTCAGCCAGGTCCATTCACTAAGGTCTCATGATTGAGTCTAATGGCTTGGTCAACACCCAGCTGAATACACAGGTCATGTATGGATGTTTTGTAAATAGTTCATTCACACGTGTCTAAGTGGTTGTCTCTGGTGAGTTACTTCAAGACAGCCCGACTCCTTACTGATAGCTGTACCCAAAAAATTACAAAGCTATGTAAGTGCCCAGCCATCTTAGGAGCTGCCACTTAAAGTAACTTAAAATATTGTTGTCCAGTCTTCTAAAATTTATCTGGTGATTTCAATCTACTCAATAAATAAAGTCATTCTGGATATAAAACATGCGTTTAGAACAGGAGCCCAACCATGCTTTCGGGGAGGGAGTGCAAGGGGTGAAAGTAGAACTGTAGTATATTGAATAATCATGATGTGGAGATGCTGGCGTTGGACTGTGGGGTAAGCACAGTAAGAAGTCTCACAACACCAGGTTAAAGTCCAACAGGTTTATTTGGTAGCAAATACCATAAGCTTTCGGAGCACTGCTCCTTCGTCAGATGGAGTGGATATCTGCTCTCAAACAGTGCACAGACACAGAAATCAAGTTACAGAATACTAATTAGAATGCGAATCTCTACAGACAGCCAGGTCTTAAAGGTACAGACAATGTGGGTGGAGGGAGCATTCAACACAGGTTAAAGAGATGTGTATTGTCTCCAGACAGAACAGTTAGTGAGATTCTACAAGCCCAGGAGGCAAGCTGTGGGGGTTACTGATAATGTGACATAAATCCAACATCCCGGTTTAGGCCGTCCTCATGTGTGCGGAACTTGGCTATCAGTTTCTGCTCAGCGACTCTGCGCTGTCGTGTGTCGTGAAGGCCGCCTTGGAGAACGCTTACCTGAAGATCCAAGGCTGAATGCCCGTGACTGCTGAAGTGCTCCCCCACAGGAAGAGAACAGTCTTGCCTGGTGATTGTCGAGCGGTGTTCATTCATCCGTTGTCGTAGCGTCTGCATGGTTTCCCCAATGTACCATGCCTCGGGACATCCTTTCCTGCACCGACCTCCTCAGAAGACAAACACGGGACACGGTGGACAGAGTACCCTTCGTCGTCCAGTACTTCCCCGGAGCGGAGAAGCTACGGCATCTCCTCCGGAGCCTTCAACATGTCATTGATGAAGACGAACATCTCGCCAAGGCCATCCCCACACCCCCACTTCTTGCCTTCAAACAACCACGCAACCTCAAACAGACCATTGTCCGCAGCAAACTACCTAGCCTTCAGGAGAACAGTGACCACGACACCACACAACCCTGCCACAGCAACCTCTGCAAGACGTGCCGGATCATCGACACGGATGCCATCATCTCACGTGAGAACACCATCTACCAGGTACACGGTACCTACTCTTGCAACTTGGCCAACGTTGTCTACCTGATACGCTGCAGGAAAGGATGCCCCGAGGCATGGTACATTGGGGAAACCATGCAGACGCTACGACAACGGATGAATGAACACCGCTCGACAATCACCAGGCAAGACTGTTCTCTTCCTGTGGGGGAGCACTTCAGCAGTCACGGGCATTCAGCCTTGGATCTTCAGGTAAGCGTTCTCCAAGGCGGCCTTCACGACACACGACAGCGCAGAGTCGCTGAGCAGAAACTGATAGCCAAGTTTCGCACACATGAGAACGGCCTAAACCGGGATGTTGGATTTATGTCACATTATCAGTAACCCCCCACAGCTTGCCTCCTGGGCTTGTAGAATCTCACTAGCTGTTCTGTCTGGAGACAATACACATCTCTTTAACCTGTGTTTAATGTTCCCTCCACCCACATTGTCTGTACCTTTAATAGCTGGCTGTCTGTAGAGATTCGCATTCTAATTAGTATTCTGTAACTTGATTTCTGTGTCTGTGCACTGTTTGAGAGCAGATATCCACTCCATCTGACGAAGGAGCAGTGCTCCGAAAGCTTATGGTATTTGCTACCAAATAAACCTGTTGGACTTTAACCTGGTGTTGTGAGACTTCTTACTGTATATTGAATAACACAGTCAAGAGCCCTGTCATCCACAATGGTAGGGGGAGAAAAAGGAAAACAATCAGAAGCACTAGTGGAGAAAAATATATGATGGAAATGGGAGAATGCAGGATGTATCATGGTGGCTTTGGAAGTCAGTGAGGTTCATAATCAATGTCTATTGACATGCTATTCCCAGAAATGGAAATAGAGAAGTTGAGAAAAGAAAGAATCAGAAATAGACCATGGGATGATGAAAGAATGGAGGAAATTGGAAGTATAGTTTATGAATTTTTCCAGTTCAGGGCAGCAGCAGGAAGTGGCATCAATCTAGTTATCATTATACTGGAAGAAGAGGGAGGGGGCTGAATTGGGCTGGAAAAAGTAAGGCATAGTATATGAAGGCATAGTAAAAGTAAGGCATAAGGCAAAAATAAGGCACAAAAAGTAAGGCGTAGCTAGTACTGATGTGCATATCCATAGCAACGTACTTTATTTGGAGGAAGTGAGTGGAGTTAAAGGGGAAACTGTTCAATATGAGGGCAAGTTCAGCCAAGCTGGGAGGGTGGTGGTGGATGAGACTGGTTGGATTTCAGTTCATGGTAAAGTGGAAAACCATGCTAGTGGGGAACTGAGGTGCAGAGAGATTGGCTGTCCATGATGAAGAGGAAATGGTTAGGGTCAGGAAACTGAAACTCTTTCCAAGGGTTGAGGACATCTGAAGAGTTATGGATATAGGTGGGGAGAGACAAGGCAAGGGAAGAAAAAAGAGTAGAGATAGGAAGAAATCAGTTCTATGGAGCAGTAACAGGTTGAAATGAAATGTCTACCAGGGCATTTGTGTTTGTGGATCCAAGGAAGGAGGTAGATGCAGGCTGTTTGGGATTGGACACTCGGCGATTGGAAGCCATGGAGGGAAGATTGTCAGAGGAGAAGAGTCAGACAGTTCTGGAAGTGAGAGCTCGATGCTTAGTTTTGGGATCATGGTCTAGGGTTGGTAAGAGGAAGAGTTAGAGTGTTGGTGTTAGGTCTCTGCAAGGTGAGTGAGGTCAGTTCACCAGACTAATACAGCAGCACCATGCCAATGTTGGGGTTGGACCTAAGAGAACTGGGTGCAGTAAGTTGAGAGCGAAATAGGTTGGAGGATGGGAGGCAGCAGAGAAATTGAGATGGCCAATGTCACGCTGGCAGTTCTCAATGAAAAGATCAAGGCCAAAGAGAGGGGTCTAGGTGGATTGGGAATAATGCAGATGGGCAAACGGGGTCCACTGAGGAGGTGGAAGACACTTGGCCAAAGAGGTAGGTATGGATGAAGGCAGGGGAAAAGCTGAACTCGAATGTCACTGAGGTAGAGGCATAAGGGGTGAAGCGGAGGGTTTTGCCCTGGACAGATTGTTCAAGGCCAGAAAATGGAATGTCGGAGGGTATCATAAATACACAGCAAAGGTTAAGATTAGAAGAAGGGATGGGATCAGATGGAAGTGAAAGGGAAGAAGAAACCTGAGAGGTGTTGGGTAACCAAGGGTTGTTGTAGCTTCTGATCTGTAAACATCTGAAAGAAAGGAGAAAGATTTTTTGTTAAAATGTCACAAGGGTAAATGAAACTACAAGCCAGGACAGGTTTTAACACAGAATGCCTGTGCGGCTGAACAGAGAGGTTGAGAGTGTACTTGTAGTGGTGAATGAGTGCAGATTTCGGGATGTGGTTCGAGGAATACTAAATATCTTGTTGATAGCAGAAATCGGGTGTGGTTCAAAACATGAAGTGTGGAATTTCAGTTGGAAACTGTGTTGAATAAGTTACACAGTAAGAAGTTTAACAACACCAGGTTAATATAAGTTACAGCCAGAGACAGTTGCTGAGGAAGGAGATAGAAGATAGGAGGAGATAGAAAAGTGCGTTTTTGTAGATACCTGATCTAACACAAGGAAAATGAAAAGCAATGAAGATGAACAAGCGAAAAGAAGGAAACAGAAATCCTGTTTGAGGGAAGAACAGAACTAATCGGGCATTCCTGGAAGGGAAGAATTAAACGCTAAAATGAAAATATAAAACTGTAGATGCTGGAAATCTGAAATAAAGACAGAACATGTTGAAAATACTCAGCAGGTTAGGCAGCATGTGGATAACCAGAGTTAACGTTTCAGGTCTGTGACCTTTCACCAGAAATTTGAAAAGTTAGAAATGTAATGTACCTGTCTTCACATTTGATCTTAAGATATAGCCACAGTTCGGGTTGTCTTTATTTCTCACTTTACTTCCTCACTCTAGTAATGAGGAACCTTCAAAAATTCTTGGATATTGTGTTAATGTGTCATTATCAAATTTATTGCTGAGATAAGGGAAACATAGTAATTAAAGTTTATGTTGTTTCCAGGTCAGAGCATCTATTGCTCTTCCCACTGTCGACCCAGCAACTGCACACACAGAGACAGACTCAAACCTGGGCACTGGAAGGAAGTTGCTTGTAGATTGGAAAAAGTCAATCAGGATCAGAACAGTGTCGAGTGAGCTTGGAGAAGACAATGCAAGCACAACAGGAAAATAAGTATTCCATCAGCTCCTACTCCAAGGAAGAAATCAACAAATTAGAAAGTCACTATCAGTTTTGTGGGCACACTTTGAGGATCACTCGGGACTTCAGCAGTAACCTTGGGATATCAGCAATAATCTGGGAAGCAGTAAGTCCAATGTTTGATGTAAATGTGTTGATCTGACAGATATAAGGCCCATCTATAACCTCTGTTTCCTACTACAAATACCCAACTTATTTGGTGTAGTGAGTTTCTATATGAAAATACATAGGAAGGAACGGGTAGATGAAGAAAGATCACCTGGTTTGCCTTTTACCATCCTGGTAGTTGTATAATGTAACCATATTGGAGTTATTGATTAACCATTGTAATCAATCTCCATCAATGAGGCTACAATAGACCGAGACAGGAAAACCCCTGTGGTGGACTTTTGGGAACCATAAGTCTAAAGTCACCTTTTCTTAGCAAACATGCAACACACCACACACAAATTATGCAGATGCTTGGTTTTAGGCTAAGAAGAAGAATCCAGGAGAATTCCTGACCAATCCCAGAAAGCAACCACAAACAAATTCCTGATAATATGAGGTGTATCACCCAACATCCCACCAACCATTTGGAAGCACTGATATTAGTCTGAGTGAAGGTAGGCTGGGGACCCCTCTCCTTTCCAACCTCCCTTCATGTGCTTGAGCCAATATCATATCTTCTTAGGCATGATGTACATGGTTAATATTCTCCTAGCCATAAAATACAAGGTCAATTCCCTTCTCGGCACTGTGGACATAGTTAATACCTCCCTGGGTGCCAAATACATGACTAATATTTTCCTGAGCACAATGTGTTGTGCTTCCATCCTCCGGAGCACCATCTATTGAGTTGTATCCTCCAGGACTGGGTTAACATCCTCCCTGGCACCATGTATTATATTGCTATCTTCAATGCCACCATATTTTTTTTCTGTGCCCTCAACACCATGTAACTGATTTACACCCTCTTTGGATTAATGTGCTGCGTTTGTGATATCATGCTAGATTTATATCCCTCTGGGCACATGCATTATATTTTTATCCTTCTTAGCACCATTGGAAAAATTGGAAATAGAAACTGATTGTACTTTGGAACACTCAGTTTGTGAATGGCACTGTGTAAACATAAGTTTTATTTTCTGGGGTGATACACTCTTTGACATCATGCACTGGATCTCTACAGTCCCTGACACTCCGTAATGGGCTTGCGTGCTTTCTTGCTTCATGTTATAGGTTTGCATATTCCTGTACACCAGGTGCTAAAGTTAGCCTTCCTGGCACAATATACTGAACTTGTACCATCCCTGGCACAAACAATAGCATTGTACCCTTCATGCCACAGTGTACTAGTCATGTAACCTTCATGGCACTATGCATTGGGATTACACCTTTCTTACACCATTTACCGTCTTTACATCCTCCCTGATGCCACATGCTGATTTAATCTGTCTGGATCCATGTGCTGGATTTATACCAAACGTGGCAATATCTACTATGTTTATACCCTTCTCAGCACCATGCACTGGTTTATATTCACCCTGGCATCACGTCTTACACTCTTTTGTGAAAAATTGCTGGTGAATTAATTCTAATGTTAATACGTTTTCTTTCAGGGTCTTGTTCTCTGCCAGTACTTTGAACAAGAAAAGATCAGTTTTGCTGGAAAGAAAGTGATTGAATTGGGATCAGGCACTGGGATTGTAGGGATTCTTGCTGTCCTGCTAGGTGAGTTAAAGGTTCCAAGTGTTTTTGTAGGTGTGACAGAGAAAAATGGAGTACAGTGGAATGGGATGGGTGCAGTAGAGAGGAGAAGCATTTACAGCATAGAAACAGGCCATTCAGCTCAACAAGTACATGACCCTGTTTATGCTCTACATGAACCTCTTCTGCTTGTCTTCCTTTAACTCCATCAATACACCCTTCTATTCTTTTTTCCTTCATATTTCCCCTCAGATACATCTATATTCGTTGTGTCAATTACTTCTTGAGGTAGCAAGTTCCATATTCTAACCACTCTCTGGGTTAAAAAGAAATTTCTCCCGAATTCCCTATTGGATTTAGCAGTGATTATCTTTTATTTATGGCTGCTAGTTCTAGCTTACCCCACAAATGGAAATATCTCTGCGTTTACGTTATCAAACCCTCTCATAATTTTGAAGACGTCTATCAGGTTTTCTCGTTTCTGTAAGATTCCAAATAAGATTCCTTTTCTGCATTAACGACGCTCTTAATTTGTCAACCACAAATTTTGTAATTGTAATTCTGATTCCTGAATACAAATCATTCATGTAAATTGTGAACAAGTGATCCTTGTGCTGATCTTCTTGGGACATCACTTTCTACCTTTTGCCAGTCTATTTAATCCTTACTTTTTATTTTCAACTTTGCACCTAGCTTACTATCCATTTAGCTTCTTGTCCCAGGTCTCCATTTGTTTCGGCCTTAGTCATGAGTCTAGCATGTGGTATCTTATTGAAGAACTGCAGCTGTACTCCCAAGACATGTAGTAGGAACCCTGCAATTTCTTCCTTAACTTCTAATATACACTGAAGCAATCCATCCAAACCAGAGGGGTTTATCTTCTCTAAGTTTGATAAATTTATCAATTATTATTTCTAACCACACCCTTGCCTTTCAATCTTAAAATGTCTCTATATCGTTTAGATCACTTCTAATGTCATGGACACCGTGCTAATCTCACGCTAGTGAATAATGGTCACTGGGCTTAATAAATCCCCAATTTTATAAATAAGGGTTTCAATTTTTTTGTTTTTCTCTTCAGTTCTTGGCTTCTAGTGGTTTCAAAGTGATGCTTTGAAAGGAAAATATCTTTATTTCAGGAAATAAACAATCATTGCCCCAAAAAGCTACACCTTATCCAGGCTCTCCCAGTTCACCTACTATTATGAACCAGGTCCCACCTCTCCTGGAGCACAATATCTCATTGTGCTGCTACTGACCTGAAAAACTCCAGTAAATGTAGAAACATATTTCAACTTTGGCTGATGAGCTGAGGACTTGATAATGTCAGGATTCCAGAGTCCACCCCCTTCATTCTTGCCACAGAACCTGGGCAATGAGTAAGAAAGGGTTCATCAAAACAGGGTGAAGTACAATAGGGCGTTATGTCCCAGGCCACTCCAGTTACTATGAAGGCCTGTTAGGAACCCTAGAAATACGCAGCAGACGGGTCTCTGGCAAACCTCCCGTTGGATCAAGATTTTGGTCTGTGAAAATGTTTGGAAGCAAGTGAATCACAGTATCTTCATGTCATGTGAAAAGATGTTCCAAGCACATCACCCAAGCCCTTCGGCGACCAGCAGATGGCAATGGGAGCATTATTTTCTCTGGAAGCTTCTCACCGTGATCTAGCACAGATGCAGCAGTTACAAAATGGTCGTCTAGTACTCGGACGAGACAGGGGTGCCTTTCAGTAGCTTGAACTGCGACTGAGCAATGCTCTTTAGGATCCACTCTGTTTAGCCCTTATCAGGAAGGGAGCTACAAAAGGTGCCCTACACATAGTCTGCCTCACCTTTCTCGACTGGATTGCCACATCCAGAGGAATCACCTTCTGTGCAAGTAGTAAAGTTTGGGACTTGAGTATCAGGACCTGCAAGTGGCCACCCACAGCTTTGTATCATGTCTGCGCCCAAGAATTTCAGCAATATGATATCAACATTGCTGCTCTGAGTGAGAGCCAGCGAGCTGGAGAGGAGCAGGTCAAGGAATACCAAAGCAGTTATACTTTATTCTGGAAAGGGAAATCAGAAGAAGAATGCAGACTTCACGGAGTTGGATTTGATGTCAAGAACGAACTTGTGAACCGGTCTCATAAGTTCCCTCTTGGAAGAAATGACTCGGAAGATGAGCTCGAAACCTCGCCAATGTCCACGGAAGTAATAAAGTCACCACACAAATGAGGAACAACAAAGCAACAGGTGGTGATGAAATCTTTTAAGGATTGAACAGAGGAAAGAGAGGACCTAACATTAAATCTTCATGCCCTTACCCTACAGATCTGGAATGAAGAGGAAATCTTAAATGATCTCAAGGACGCCATGATTATGGCAATCAAGAGAGGGGACAAATCTAACTATGGAAATTACAGAGGCATCTCCCTGCTTTCCATTGCAGGAAAGATCATTTCAAGAACATTTCCGAAAAAAACATATACTTGCTGAAGAGCTACTCCTAAATGTCAATGTGGGCTTCAGCCATCAAGAGGCATGGTCAACATGATTGTTACCGCTCACCAACTACAAGAAAAATGCCATAAACCTCTCTACATAGCATTGACTTGACAAAGGTCTTCTAATCTGTAAATTGTGAGGCGGTCTGGAGGATCCTGCTGAAAAATGGATGTCCTCCAAAATTCACTATCTTCCTTCACCTGTTTCATGATGATAAGCGAGCAGTGATCCTTAACAATGGATCTATTACAGGCCCTTCTGAGATTAAGGCAGGAATCAAACAAGATTGAGTCCTAGCCCCAAATCTTTTTTCAATCTTCCTTGCCGAAATGCTCCATCTGACTAGAAAGCAGCTCGAGTGCAGCTTTTATTGAATGGACGTTAAACTATTCGATCTCAGGTGACTAGGATCACCGTTGAGCTCCAGTACACTGATTATGTGATATGTTGGAAATGGATCTCCAGAAAATCGTCAATGCATTTGCTGAGGCATACGAGAAGATGAGACTTGCACTCAACATACACAAGTGTGGCGTCAGAGGACTCGTGGGCTGCTTAGGTTGTACCATTGTTTAAGAAGGGAAGAAGGGGTAGCTCCAGGTACTTTTGGTTGAACCTGGCAGTGGGAAAATTGGTAAAAATTCTGAAATACAATCTAGATCATCATTTAGGTAGGCCACCAGTTAATCAAGGACAGCGAGCATGGATTTGTTAAGGGAAGATTGTGTATGACTAACTGGATTGAATTTTTTGAGGTAACAAGAGGGCCAATGGGGGTTGTGCAGTTGATGTAAACTACATGGATTTTAGCAAGGTTTTTGACAAGGTTCCACATGGCAGCCTTCAGTAACTTAAAAGCTCATGGGACCCATGGGAAAGTGGCAAGTTGGATCCAAAATTGGCTCAGTGGCAGAAAGCAAGGGATAATTGTTGGTGGCCATTTTTGTTAGAGAGGCTGTTTCAAGTAGGGTCCTGCAGGGATCAGTCCTGGTTCCCTTGTTGTTTATGGTATATTTATCTCAATGATTTACACCTAAATATAGGGGATGGCAGTGGTCTGAAACTCAGATTGAAAGGGTGCTTGGGGCAGAAATCCTCATCACATTTAAAAAGCATCTGGATATGCGCTTAAAGTGTCAGAACCTACAGAGTTATAAACCAAGAACTGGAAAGTCGAATTAGGCTGGCACAGACATGATAAGCTGAATGGCCTCTTTCTGTGCTGTAAATTTTCTGTTTTTGTGTTGCTTCTATATTACCGAGAAAAGTTCTGCAGGGTCGACTGAGCTGCATGTGTCTTTTTTGTTTCCTGATTCAACACTGAATTCACCGTGAAGTGGTCTGCCCAGCTTCATTCTTTCTAGGGGCTTGATATGACTGTGGGGCTTGCTGGGGCACATCAGTCAAAGTCTCTGCGTTAATATTCCAGTAACACAACCACTATGCTCATTAGTGCAGAATAGGATACAGGTCAAAGAGTTTTGGATGAGTTGAGGTTTATGAAGGATGGAAGGTGAAGGACGGGAGACTGGCCAGGAGATCGCTGGAATAATGGAGTGTACAGTGACAAAGACATGGATAAGGATTTCAACAGTAGAAGTGATGAGGCAGGAGTGGAGACAAACAATGCTACTACTCTCAATACAGCTTTTTATACCAGTAGTCCAACTTACTTTCGGGTAACAAAAACAGGAGCCAACATTTCAAGCACTAGCTCTATCCTCTCTCCACAGATGCTGTTAGATTTTCCAGCATTCCCTTTTTTGTTTCAGATTCCAGCATCCGCAGTATTTTACCTTTACTTAGGGGTAACATTGATTTGGCACTTTATACACGGAAACAAGTTTTTTCTTAATCTGCCTCGCTGTGGACAATAAAACTTGACCTTTATTTATAGCTCATTTCCAGTAAACTTCGGATCCATCCTGCATCTGTTCCATAAGAACATAAGAAATAGGAGCAGGAGTAGGCCATCTAGCCCCTCGAGCCTGCCCCGCCATTCAATAAGATCATGGCTGATCTGAAGTGGATCAGTTCCACTTACCCGCCTGATCCCTATCACCCCTAATTCCCTTACCGATCAGGAATCCATCTATCCGTGATTTAAACATATTCAACGAGGTAGCCTCCACCACTTCAGTGGGTAGAGAATTCCAGAGATTCACCATCCTCTGAGAGAAGAAGTTCCTCCTCAACTCTGTCCTAAACTGACCCCCCTTTATTTTGAGGCTGTGCCCTCTAGTTCTAGCTTCCTTTCTAAGTGGAAAGAATCTCTCCACCTCTACCCTATCCAGCCCCTTCATTATCTTATAGGTCTCTATAAGATCCCCCCATAGCCTTCTAAATTCCAACGAGTACAAACCCAATCTGCTCAGTCTCTCCTCATAATCAACACCCCTCATCTCTGGTATCAACCTGGCGAACCTTCTCTGCACTCCCTTCAAGGCCAATATATCCTTCCGCAAATAAGGGGACCAATACTGCACACAGTATTCCAGCTGCGGCCTCACCAATGCCCTGTACAGATGCAGCAAGACATCTCTGCTTTTATATTCTATCCCCCTTGCGATATAGGCCAGCATCCCATTTGCCTTCTTGGTCACCTGTTGCACCTGCAGACTGGGTTTTTGCGACTCATGCACAAGGACCCCCAGGTCCCTTTGCACAGTAGTATGTTGTAATTTTTTTCCATTTAGATAACAATGCTATTATTTCCTCCAAAGTGAATAACCTCACATTTGTCAACGTTATACTCCATCTGCCAGATCCTCGCCCACTCACTCAGCCTGTCCAAATCTCTCTGCAGACCTTCTACGCCCTCCACACGATTCACTTTTCCACTTATCTTTGTGTTGTCTGCAAACTTTGTTACCCTACACTCAGTCACCTCCTCCAGATCGTCTATATAAATGGTAAATAGTTGAGGCCCCAGTATCGATCCCTGCGGCACGCCACTAGTTACCATCTGCCAACCAGAAAAGCACCCATTTATTCTGACTCTCTGCTTCCTGTCGGATAGCCAATCCCCAATCCACGCTAACACCCTACCCCCAACTCCGTGTGACCCAATCTTCTTCAGCAACCTTTTGTGAGGCACCTTATCAAACGCCTTTTGGAAATCCAAAAACACCGCATCCACCGGTTCCCCTCCGTCAACCGCACTAGTCACATCTTCATAAAAATCCAACAAGTTCGTCAAGCACGACTTTCCCCTCATGAATCCATGCTGCGTCTGCTTAATCGAACCATTCTTATCCAGATGGCCTGCTATTTCTTCTTTAATGATGGATTCCAGCATTTTCCCAACTACAGACGTTAAGCTAACCGGCCTGTAGTTACCCGCCTTTTGCCTATTTCCTTTTTTAAACAGCGGTGTAACATTAGCCGTTTTCCAATCCGCCGGCACTACCCCAGAATCCAACGAATTTTGATAAATAACCACTAACGCATCCGCTATTACCTCTGACATTTCTTTCAGTACCCTGGGATGCATTCCATCCGGGCCCGGGGACTTGTCCACCTTCAGTCCCGTTAGTCTACCAAGCACTGCCTCCCTGGTAACATTAATTGTATTGAGTACCTCTCCTCCTACCAACCCTCTATCGTTAATATTCGGTAAACTATTTGTGTCTTCCACCGTGAAGACCGACACAAAAAACTTATTTAAAGTTTCAGCCATTTCCTCATTTCCCACTATTAAATCCCCCCTCTCGTCTCCAAGGGTCCAACATTCACTCTTGCCACTCTATTCCTTTTTATGTATTTGTAAAAGCTTTTACTATCATTTTTTATATTTAGAGCTAGCCGAACTTCATAACCTATCTTTCCTTTCTTTATCGCTTTCTTAGTCGTTCTTTGTTCCCCAATGCACATCTGTCCCTTTTAAAATTTGTCAAGCAGAATTGCATACAACATATTCCAATTGTATAGAATCATTTAACTCAAGCTTAAAGTTTATTTATTAGTGTCACAAGTAGGCTTACATTCACACTGCAATGAAGTTACTGTGAAAATCCCCTAGTTGCCACACTCTGGCATCTGTTCAGGTACACCGAGGGAGAATTTAGCATGGCCAATGCACCTAACCAGCACGTCTCTCGGACTGTGGGAGGAAACCAGAGCGCCCGGAGGAAACCCATGCAGACATGGGGAGAATGTGCAGACTCCACACAGTGACCCAAGCTGGGAATCTAACCCGTGTCCCTGGCGCTGTGAGGCAGCAATGCTAACCACTGTGCCACCAAACTCAAATGACTGGACTGACAGAAGCCATTTCTTACACAGATTCTACGTCACTCCCTTTTATATACAATGTTCCCCTGTGATAAAACCCAGAATCACATTTGCTGTTTATTGCAGAACCCTTCGTAAAGTTTGTCCCAATTCTGTTAATATTCCTGATGTGGCTGAGCTTTGATCTTTGTCAGAAAATATACTTCACATCTCTCTGCACTGAACTGTATTTGCCTCCTTTATGCGTCTCTCCCCTCCATCCAGCTCCAATCTCCCATTCTTCCCAGTTTCAGGTGCCCTCTAATTTATCAGCTGCAAACCTCCACATCAGTCCTTTTGTGCCCCTGTCCAAACCATCAATGACAGATGAAAGTAAAACAAAAGAATTTCATGAGTATGAAGGCAGTAGAAGAGGAGAGGATCAATGCTTTCAATGCAAAATTGGATAGACACTGGAGGCAAATAAACTACAGGGCTAGAGTGGGAGATTGGGACAGAGAATTGGCAATGGGTTAAACAGCCTTTTCTGCGCCATAATAACTTTATATAGCACATCACTGCCCGTATCTCACCATATATAACCTATAGCCCAGCCAGGATCAGAAGCTAACCATTTGTAAATACTTTTGTATGTCATGATTTCACCACTGTTATGTTTAAGTGTCTAACTTGCTGTCCCTCGGATGTAAAATTATTCTTTCCGTACTGAAAAGTTCATTACTTAGCACCTTTTGTTGTGTTAATTTGCTTTATCCCGGAATCAATTGCCCACATTTCCTATTTTCAGATTGTTGACAGAGAGGAAGCAATGTAGCGATGCCTTGTTACCATTTACAATTCTTTCGGCAGGTGGAGATGTAACCTTGACAGACCAATCAACGGTTCTGAATCAAATCAAGTTCAACATCACCAACAACGTCCCCGTTGTCAATCAGCAGCTGGCAAAGGTCTCTGCTCTCCTTTGGGGTGAAAACCAGGATCAGTTTCCGACAGACTACGACTTCATCCTAGGTTCAGACATTGTCTACAGCTCACGGGACTACCCTGCTCTGATAAAGACCCTGCAGCATCTGAGCAACCAAAACACCGTCATTTACATCTGCTCCAAGATGCGGGACAGCATGGGAGCCACTGATTTTCACAAGAAGCTCCTGCCGCAACATTTCAACTCGGAAATTGTTCACAGGACTGAAGATAAAGAAATCAACGTGTTCAAGGTGACCAAGAAATAAGTCTCTGATGCCATAGAGAAGCCACCAATGTAATGCTTTAAACCCGGATACGGGTATGGAGGGTGGGGCTGCTTCCTGCTCGTGGCAGAGTTGCACGACCAGTGATTCTTTCACAAGTATGAGGAAATTGTTACCATCGTATCTTTTCAAAACATTTCTCCACCATTGAGTATTTTCTGTCCCCTCACGTTGCTGTATTCAACGTGGTGACACACAGCTTGAGGTTTTGCCCAGTAGGCTCCTGCAGGTCTCGGATTTCTTGATTCAACGGTTAGAAAACTTTATGTTGGGCGAGGAGTGAATTCCAAGGGAGTCACATAATGACCATCTTCTAGATTGTAAGACAAGACTAGGAGTAAGTTCTCAGTCAGCTGTAACAAATTTGCCACTGATTAATTCCCTTGTATTTCTCTCACACACTGTTCTTAACACCATTCTTAACTCCTTGGAGCATATTCTCAACTTTCTGCCCTCGATTTTTAAAGTGGGAGGCAAATCTTTACTGTGTGTTATCCTGCTTCTGAAAGAATCATTCCAATCAACCAGGATAAACAGACTACTTGCTAAAGAAACACTTAAAAAATCCCAGTTTCACCCCAGAGGGAGGGAGAGGCTGAACTATTTCTATCATTAGTTAATCTGTCACTTTGTCAAAAAGAGATGCTATATTTTCAGACTAACACCGTCCCAGCTATAGATTTAACAACGGGCATATTAAGTATTTCAAACTGCAAATACCAAAAACCAAATGTTACCAATCCGGCAAATTAGAACATGCTCCACTAAGCTGTGGCCCACAGAAGCTGTGTTTCTGAGAACTGCTGAGAAGAGTTTGTGCTAAATGGGATTGAGCTGGTGTCACTGTGATTTAGGTTAACGCTGCTTCCTACTATATTTAGTATTGTAACCTCTTTCAATACTGAAAACGAATGAAATAAAAAAGGTGTTTCCATCGCATGGAAGTGTGTTTACATTATTCTTTTGATGTCAGCTGAGGATTCAATGTTCAATAACGACCAGCAACATTGTAAAATAGACAATTCAACTGAGGGGAATGTTCACTCCATAACTTGGCACGACCCCAGCCACAACTGACTTGCCAGGCGCAACCCCAGCCGCAACCGACACACCAGGCGCTCTGACAAAGGATCATCCAGACTCGAAACGTTGACTTTATTCTCTCTCTCCACAGGTGCTGTCAGACCACAGTATTTTGCTTTTAACCTGGTAACTGATGTTGAGTTTGAGCTCCACCAGGACTCCAGGTCTCATTACAGGCTCAGTTCAGTGAGAGTAACCACTCTTGACACCAAGGCAGCATTTGACTAGGTGTGGCATCAAGGATGCCAAGAGTTTTACCGAGGGAAGTCTCTCCACAGGTTGGAGACATACCTAGCACAAAAGATGATGGTTGTTTTTGCTGGAGACTAAACATCTTATCTCCAGACATTGCTGAATGAGTTCCTCAGGGCAGAGTTCTAAGCCCAACCGTATTCAGCCAATTCATCAATAACTTTCCTCCGTCATAAGGTCGTGATGATGTTCGCTGATGATTGTGAATTCGGGACTATACAGAAACTGAAGCAGTCCATGTCCATACGCACCAAGATCTGCAAAACATTCACATTTGGCCAAAAGTGGAAAGTAAAAATACACATCATATAAGAGGGCAATGGGAATCTCCAAAAGAATAAAATAATCTCCCCTTGACATTCAACGGCACGACAATCAATGAATCCTTGCTATCAACATCCTGGGGATTGTCACTAACCAGAAACTTAAATGGCCATTTAAGGACTACAAGAGCTACTCAGAAGGTGCAAACATTGCAACAAATGACTTACCTCCTGACACCCTCCAGCCTCTCCACCATCAACAGGACAAAAGTCAGGAAATGGCATCAGTGTGGCAGCTGGTGATGGAACAGCTGCCACACTGATCATCTCAATCCCATCAAGGATAAATCTCTTTCTCATTCCACTGCCCCAAGATCTCTCTCACTTCTGATGCAACTCCCAGATACGCAAGGGAAACAACAGTAGTCGTAGGGGTTAACAAGTCCGAGTGCTGAGACAAATGGGAGTCAACTCCGGACTGTGGAACAATGAGTAAGGAATGATGACTGTCAGCTAGTCCAGGCATAGAAGGAGATTGTAAAGGAAGAACAACTCTCGTAAAGAGACATAGAGGAATAAAGTCCATGTCTGTACAGCTGTTATCCCTAATGTAGGGAGCACACATGTACATTTGGGAAATCTAAGCTGTTGAGTGGGATTTTCGGTTGGCACTTGCCCCAAAACCGGAAAATTCGACCCGAGGTCAATAGACCTTTGTGTGGTCCGTATCCCGCCGGCTACGATTCCCGTGGTGGGCGGGATGGGAAAATTCCACCCATATTGTCACTTGGTGGAAGGACTAAGTAGTGCGACACAGTCCAACTAACTGCACATAGACAGAATGCTCTTATATAACATTACAGTCAAGACAGCACAAGTCCAACATCAACCCGATGAGCCCAGTGCTTGAGAGTAGCATTCAGGCCCAATCTCATTAGTGCTGCCTGCAATGCGATACATTAACATTTCAATCAATCAGACATCACAGCATCTCCTCGTCCTTGAACTTGTATTTATGGAAAGGACATCCTATTAACCTGACACTGTAGCTCTCCCATTCCATAACCCTTCCAGTAACTGATTCCACTGTTCCATATTATTGGCACTGCTTTATTTTATTTTCCCAGCTCATATAGAGTAAACAAAATCCAAACAAACAGAAACTGAGGTAAAATCATAAAATGCTGTTAAACAATCCACAGATCAGCCGCAGAGGTTAATAAACATCTGTGTATTGCCTCCATGTCCAGTCAGCAAGCACCCATTCAGTACAGGACAATCAAAGAAATGATAAGGGACAATGTTGTGCTCACTGGCGACCCTCCATCATGGGTATGCCTCCATGGGCATCCTCACTCACCCATACCTTCCTTAGGCGGCCACTACTCTTCAAGATCAGATCTGGTAGGTCGGCCAAGTGTCATATTCCGAGGTAAATCAGCTTAGAATTCGACTTACAAAACTAGCGCTCAAACTGAGCACAGAGGCTGTGTGTCTTCAATAGCATTTTCATATATAAGCAGCTTGATGTGTCTCTCAATGGAATTGACTGAATTTTTCAAAGACCCCTGCATTATTCGAGGCACAAGCTTTCCTTCCACCATCCCTTCCTCTCTCACACTCTAACATTCAGGCCTTGTGCCTATCTGTACGTTTGGTACAGGTTTTACACACATACTGATTGGGTTTACAATTAGTACTTCAATCCTCTTGCCAGTCAGCAGCAGCCCACTTGGGCAGCTTCGAGCTATACTCCCAGTCTAGCCCTTTGTAGTGCAGGGCATGCAGGTACATGATCAGATCCTTTGGAGATGGGTCCTTCCTAACCAGTTTGCACTCGCCACACAGAGTGTCTTTTACAACCACTGGCTTCTCTTCCCACTCTCTGGCTGCAGACTTGGTCAGTTCCACAGACTTGGTCAGTTCCACAGACTTGGTCAGTTCCACAGACTTGCCATCTGCTGCCTTCCCCACTTGCCCCTCCGTAACTTCACTCTTCTCATCTGCGGTGCCTTCAATTTGGCTACTGAGTGGCAGAGTGGAACTCCCAGTATTCTCTGTGCTAGCCTTTTCCACGGTGCAACAGTGGTCCTCTTCCGGGAGATCCAGAAGATCCAAGCTCTCTTTCAACCTATGAACATCCACCAATGCCTTCAGCAGCTCATCGTCTGTTTTATCCACCTTCCCCCTTTTGCCCCTTTGGGGTCCCCAGGCCTCAGTGTTGTAGACAGGGTCATTTACAATGGGGTGACCCAGGTACTGAAGGTGGACCCGGATCTGGTGGGTGCGCCCGGTGTAGGGGAAGCAGCGCACCACACTGGATGTGCCGTTGTAGCTCAGTTTTTGGAACAAGGTTCTGCATGGTTTTCCTGAGGGATCCACTCGGCACACACCAACTTTGTAGGAGATGATGAGGATGGGCTCCTCACAGGCGATTTCATCATCTGGAAACTCTCCCTGCACTCGGCACACGTATTCCTTCTGCACCTGAAACAAAACAGCATCAGTCAGCCTTCACTCTAGACCAGCTTCCTGACATACTGGGCAAACTATTGTAGGGTAGCCGGCAACTTAAATGGAGCCCATCAGGGCTTACTCCTCCCATTTCTAACTTCCAGCAACATTAACCCACCCCCACTATTCTCTCACCCCCTCCCCCCGCCCCCCCCCCCCCCCCCCCAAACTCAATCGCCCTCTAATTGTAGCCTCTTATTTTTCTTTTAAAAAAATATTCATTCATGGGACATGCGGATCGTTAGCTGGTCGGCATTTATTGCTCATCCCGAGTTCCCCTTGAACTGTGTGGCTTGCTAAGCCATTTCAGAGGGCAGTTGAGAGTCAACCACATTGCCGTGGCTCTGGAGTCACATGTAGGCCAGACCAGGTAAAGACGGCAGATTTCCTTTCCTAAAGGGCATTAGTGAACCAGATGGATTTTCGGACAATTGACAGTGGTTTCATGGTCATTGGTAGATTCTTATCTCCAGATATTTTTGGCTGCCTCTAATATCTGCACCTTTACCTCAAAAGTATGAAAACTGAGGCATGGGGAGGGCATCTACGGAGCTCACGCCACCCACCGTATGGATTGCTGCTGTCCAGTTCTCTGTTATCTCACTCAGGTGGTCACTCTACATGTGGGTCTGTACAGTGAGTGTTGGCAGCTGTTCACTAACAGAAAGCAGCACAGCCAAGCCCAGTACTGTTCCAGCAGTATGCCATTTGACAGTGATCAGGAATGGGAACCCTGTCTGCCATTCCCTGACGCAGAAGCATCAAAGCCAATGGTAATGCAACGACGTCAGTGCTAGCACCCTCCCATCTGAGATGGCATGCTGTGGGTTCGCGTCCTACTCCAGGCTGACAATTCGAGTGCAGCATAGAGGGAACAGAAGTCCAACTGAGGTCCTGTCAGATCTCTCTTGGGAGAATTCTCCCAAGCATTTCAGCCAATACTTTATCTTCAGGCAACATCACTGAAACAGATGATCACATTGCTGCTTGTGGGAACTCGCTGTGAGGAAACTGGCTGTTTCTTATTACTACACCTCACTGACTGTAAAACACCCAGGGTCGTGTCATGGTTGTGAAAGGTGTTACAGAACACCTTTCTTCCATAGCAAAGTCCTGACCGAGAATTTGGCGGCACAGTGGCAAGCACTGCTGTCTCTCAGTGCCAGGGAACCGAGTTCGATTCCCGGTTTGGGTCACTGTCTGTGTGGAGTTTGCATGTTCTCCCCGTGTCTGCGTGGGTTTCCTCCGGGTGCTCTGGTTTCCCCCCCACAGTCCAAAGATGTGCGGGTTAGGTTGATTGGTCATGGTAAATTGCCCTTTGGTGTCAGGAGGACGAGCTAAGGTAAATGCATGGGGTTATGGGGATAGGGCCTGGGTGGGATTGTGGTCAGTGCAGACTCAATGGGCCAAATGGCCTCCTGCTGCACTGTAGGGATTCTATGAATTTGGCACAATGGGGATAATCTGGGGCTCAAATTCTCGGAGCCAACATTGAGACTTGGCCAGAGTTGGCTCAGAGACCTTCCTCATGCAATACCTGTCTCTCTCGGACTTGCTGATCCAGTCTCTTTGAGACTTCGAGCGTCTTGGCGAACATGAGGACCCCAGAGGCAAGTCGGTCCAGCCGATGGATGGTGTGGAGCTCTGTCAAGCCATGCTCCTTACCCAGGATAAAGATGATAGTATTGTGTCGGAATCGGCCACAGGGATGGACTGGAATGGAGGCTGGTTTATCCACCACAACGACCTCCTGGTCCTGGGTCAGTATCTCCAATGGCTGAGCTGTGACAGGAGGTTCATGTCTGTGTACTGTGTTCCTCATAAAATCATTGTTCTAGAAGATGGGTGAAGGAAACCATTAATACGAGCAGGCAATGATGCTTTGAATTTCTCTGCTGTGCACCTCTCGGTTGCAACGTGCAGCACAATCCGGACTGCTGCTTGACTGCAGACACCCACACAGCTCAGAAACAACACAAACTGACCCTCTGCTGGCTCAATAAAAACCCAATTCACACCTCAGATCCATGAATCAGGCGTCCAGCTGGTCAGCAGCAAACACTAAGCAAGCGACAGACAGGGTATTCGCTCAGTTAAGGGTGAACATATCCTTCTCCAAGAGCACGGAGACTGCTCAGGGAGGGGTTGCAGATGCCCATTTCCTCACACCCTTATACCGCAATTCTACTGCGTGCGGATATTCAACCGTGAGGCGCTTCAAAGGCCAGCCCAGTCACGTCCACATTTAGTGTCCACCAGGAATAATAAAGAGAATTTAAACCCCACCCCACGACTGACTACAGAGGATGCAAGACAGATCAAAGCTTTCTAGGGCGAGGTTCCGGCATCATCCCCGCCCCAATTAAAACTGGGCACTGAAATGATTATGATTCACTCAATATTAAAGGGGACATCGAGGCTTACTGCACAAGTGGCCAAAGGCACTGGCCAGTGAATAACTGAGCTGTACACTGATTATAGTGTCCTTTTAATAATACTAATTGTATTTAATTGAAAGACCTGGACCCTTAAGGGGCAATATAATTATGCAAGTTAATCATAGCAAGATGACAGGCTCTTTTACAATCAGCTGTTTGTAAATCAGCGCGTCATTGAGAGTCAGAAAAAACACCAACAAACTTGCAGGGAGCCCGATGGCAGCGCGGATGCGGACCTGCAAACGCGGACGCGCCCCCGGGGGCGCCCCTGCAAACGCGGACGCACCCCCGGGGGCGCCCCTGCAAACGCGGACGCACTCGCGGGGAGACCCTGTAAACACGGACACACTCTCGAGGACACCCTGTTCACATAGACACACTCCTGGGGACCCGCTGCCAACTCTCACGGAGCTCCAAAACACACACACTTCCGGAGATTGCCAGTACCTTTAAGACTGTGTTCAGGTCAGCAGGTTCCTCATTTAGCCGGATTCTGCCAGCTTTGGCAGCCTGGATATAATACTTCATTGGTTCAACCCTGAACTCAGAGCTGAACACCTCCCGCAGTGTCTTCCCGACCCAGCGCCCTTTACAGTAGGTCTGGAAGTCAAAGTAGTAGGGAAACACCTTCCTCAGTCCATTCTCAAAATAATATTGGGTCTCTAAAGGGAGAGAAGTGATAGATCAGTAACTGGTTATTGGCAAATTTTATATCGTCTGCATAGTACTTGAATCACAAACTCTTCCCAGTCTGCCTCCATATCCCTCTTAAACCAGGTACTTCTAGCTAAGCCATGCCTTCGCAAACCAGCACTCATACTGAGACAATCAGAGGCATCAGGCTATTCAACTGTGAAGGCAGTGCAGTGGAGCTTGATATCCATGGACTTTTCGTAGGGGTAGATGGCTAAACTTGATGGATCGGAGCCCTTGCTGTTCATACCTCTCTTTAACCGAGTGGACCTATTCAGTATGGACCAGGAATTAGTTAGCAACTCTGGGGACAAGAGGATAAATTATCAAGAAGATTCTGCCCACAGCTCCCCATGGGCCAAGTGCATGCGAATACTTGGCATCCAAGCTCCTGGGGCTTTATCAACAAAAACGGAAGCTGCAGACAGCCTGCTGCTCTAGAGCGGAACACCAGCCAGGGCAACATGAACTAAAGCCCATCTGGCTCACTAAACATCATAAACAACATCGCTTAGATCCACATAACTCATGAGAGAAATGAAAATATTATTTAAATGTGGTCAGTGTAAGCCCCGTCACCAAGTCAGATGACCATGTTGAGTTCAGTGAGCAGTGTAGCGAGCATGCTAGGGACATTAGGTATCTCTGAATGAGGTGTCAGCCTGATGTCCCTACAAAAGATGTACAATATAAGCAGCATGCAACAGAAAAAGTAGAGCCATTCCAGATGAGGTCAAAGCTCTGCCATCCACCTGCACCTAGTTGTAAATGGTGGAGGAGACTTATAGGAACTAATGCAGGGGAGAGGGAGGAGCCAGAGGGGCAGGCAGGGTAAGGATCCAGGGAGGAGTGTTTCAAAACTCTTGGTGGTTTAAAGGCATATACTCCTGGTAGGCTCTATGCCTACTAAGGGCAACCTTAAATTATATATATTAAAACATCATGTAACCTCAGTGATCAGCCCAAGTTACAAAACAGCAGATCCCGGAGGAACCATCAGCATCAGTTCCCATTCAAGTGTACTTTAACTTCCAAATTTCAGCATTAGTGTGGTCCCCAAAGCTTGTGGTGCCACTGCAGCCCTCAAAGCTGTGAATCTCCCAGCTGCAGTCTGCTTAGTATTGTGTTCACAGGATGAGAGTGTTGATGGAAAGGCCACCCCTCAAATCACCCTTCAGCAGGTGCTGGTGAGCATCTTCTTGAACTGCAATAACTTATTGACTTAGCATCTTTAACATAACTAAACATCCCTAGGCATTTTACAGGAGCACTACATAACAAAATATGACACTGTGCCACACAAGGAGATACTAGGTCGCTTGGTCAAAGAGGTAGGTTTTAACGCGTGTCTTTGGGGAAAGTGAGGTAGGGGAGCAGAGAGGTGCAGGGAGGGAATTCCTGAGCTTGTGGCCAAGGTAGCCAAAGGCACAGCCGCCAATGATGGAACTATTATAAATAGGAATACACAAGGGGTCACAGTTAGAAGAGTGTAGCTTTCTCGGATAGTTGTGCGGTTGGAAGCACTTGACCTGGAGCAGCACGGTAGCACAGTGGTTAGCACTGTTGCTTCACAGCGCCAGGGACCGGGTTCGATTCCTGGCTTGGGTCACTATGTGGAGCTTGCGAGGGTTTCCTCCGGGTGCTCCGGTTTCCTCCCACATTCTGAATGACGTGCATTGACTCGAACAGGCACCGGACTGAGGCGACTAGGGGAATTTCACAGTAACTTCATTGCAGTGTTAATGTAAGCCTTACTTACATAGAACATAGAACAGTACAGCACAGAACAGGCCCTTCGGCCCACGATGTTGTGCCGAGCTTTATCTGAAACCAAGATCAAGCTGTCCCACTCCCTATCATCCTGGTGTGCTCCATGTGCCCATCCAATAACCGCTTAAATGCTTGTGACAAATAAATAAACTTTTAACTGGAGCTCATGTGCATCAGTGAGCTCAGGGGAGATAATGGTGATGCAGCAAAATGTTTTAAGATGATAAGCTGATGCAGCCAGCAGTGTATTGGAATAGTTGACCCTAAAGGAAACAAGGGTTTCAGCAGCAGATAAACTGAAACCGGGGTGAAGTCAACTGATGTTACAGAGGTGGAAAGAGGCGATGAGTGTGAATATAAACCACTGCAGTCCATGTGGTGGAGGCACATTCACAATATTATAGGGTTAGGATTGCAAGTTAGAGTGCACTAAGATGAGGATGAGTGAAGGGGGCAAGATAGTTTACACATAATGACAACAGCAAGACTGGACAGACGAACAAGGAGATAGAAATCATAGAACAGTGCAGAAGGAGGCCATTCGGCCCATCAAGTCTTTACCGACCACAATCCCATCCAGGCCCTATTCCCATTTACCCTAGCTAGTCCCCCTGACGCTAAGGGGCAATTTAGCATGGCCAATCCACCTAACTTGCACATCTTTGGACTGTGGGAGGAAACCGGAGCACCCGGAGGAAACCCACGCAGACACGGGGAGAATGTGCAAACTCCACACAGACAGTGACCCGAGGCCAGAACTGAACCTGGGTCCCTGGTGGTGTGAGGCAGCAGAGCTAACCACTGTGCCATCGTGCTGCCCTAAATGGTTTAAGTTTATTTATTAGTGTCACATTAACAATGTAATGAAGTTACTGTGAAAATAGATTCTGCATGGAGTGTCCGACCCACTTTCCACATTACTGATGTCCGCGAAACAATTAGTTTATTTTAACGCGTTCAAAGCGAAGCCCGACCGCACTATTTACCCCTGAAGTGCTGATGACTGAAGCTGATGCCTGGGTTCTTCTTCCCGGGCGGAGGCACATAGCGGCCACTCTTGCCCTTCTTGTTCCTGGGTTTTTTAGTCGGGGGTTGTCCGTTGCCCTGGAGCCCGAGTCCCGGCTCCTCCTCGATCTCTTTGCGCTTGTCGCCGCCGGCAACAGCGGGGGCCGCGCTCATCCTGCCACTGATCACTCGCACCGCCAACAGGCAGCAGCGCAGACACCTCATGGTCACTTCCGGTTTGGGACCTCAGGGAGGTGCGCCGAGAAATACCAAAGGACCCCGGGGAGGGCAGGTTAATGTGTCTTAAATGTGCCTGAACAGCTATTTTCACATTTATTAGATATAAACTTCTAGAAATAAAACCCTTGCAGTGAACCTGACCAGCTTCATCTGATAAGCAGTGCGGTAAACCACTGTTAGCTTATTGCCTGTGTGTGTGACATGCCTGGACACATCCCTGCCTGCCCTACCCGAGACTCCGCCCCCGCCCTGGTCCAGGTATAAAGGTGACTGCACCCCAACGCCCCCCCCTGCCTCAGTCCGGACCAGTTCATCGGCATAGGTGTGCTCCAAGTCTTTTGCTAATAAAAGCCGATTTGTTCTTGCATACAAACTAGTCTTTGCTCGATTGACGGTGCATCAATTTTATGACCATTCTTAGCAGTGTAGAGGATCAGAAGGACCTTGGGGTCCGGGTCCATAGGACTCTTAAATCGGCCTCGCAGGTGGAGGATGCGGTCAAGAAGGCGTACGGCGTACTGGCCTTCATTAATCGAGGGATTGAGTTTAGGAGTCGGGAGATAATGCTGCAGCTTTATAGGACCCTGATTAGACCCCACTTGGAGTACTGCGCGCAGTTCTGGTCACCTCATTACAGGAAAGATGTTGAAGCCATTGAAAGGGTGCAGAGGAGATTTACAAGGATGTTGCCTGGATTGGGGGGCATGCCTTATGAGGATAGGTTGAGGGAGCTTGGTCTCTTCTCCCTGGAGAGACGAAGGATGAGAGGTGACCTGATAGAGGTTTACAAGATGTTGAGAGGTCTGGATAGGGTAGACTCTCAGAGGCTATTTCCAAGGGCTGAAATGGTTGCTACTAGAGGACACAGGTTTAAGGTGCTGGGGGGTAGGTACAGAGGAGATGTCAGGGGTAAGT
This sequence comes from Mustelus asterias, assembly GCF_964213995.1. Lineage (NCBI taxonomy): Eukaryota > Metazoa > Chordata > Chondrichthyes > Carcharhiniformes > Triakidae > Mustelus > Mustelus asterias. The sequence continues at coordinate 24,536,976 of NC_135818.1, forward strand.
TTTTCACTCGGTGGGTGAGTGGAATCGGCTGACGTCGGTGGTGGTGGAGGCAAACTCGTTGGGGTCTTTTAAGAGACTTCTGGATGAGTACATGGGATTTAATGGGATTGAGGGCTATAGATAGGCCTAGAGGTGGGGATGTGATCGGCGCAACTTGTGGGCCGAAGGGCCTGTTTGTGCTGTGGCTTTCTATGTTCTATGTTCTAAAAGTTTTGGGATGGAGGAAATACTAAAACCCGACAAATTCGAATTGGACCCTCAAGCTGTAGGAGCCTCCAACAGCTTCGATCACTGGCTGCTCTGTTTCGAAACTTTCCTCACCTATTCCTCCGTCGTCCGGACCGAAACCGACAAGCTACACGTGTTCCACGCCCAGGTAAGCGATCAAGTATTCTCGATGATTAGAGATGCTGAAACTTACGAGGATGCGATCGAACTTTTAAAAGGCCAGTACAACAAACACTCTAATGAAATCTACGCCAGACATCTTCTGGCTACTCGCAGACAACAGCCGGGAGAATCGGGTGATGAATTCCTGCGTGCGTTGCGAGCACTTGGCAGGGCCTGCAACTGCAAGGCCGTAACAGCCGCCCAAAACACTGAGGACTTAATCAGAGATGCCTACGTCACAGGTATCAGGTCAAACTATATCCGACAACGACTGCTGGAACAGGGTGGGCTGGACCTACAAAAGACTGTGGCGCTTGCTGAATCGTTAGAGGTGGCCTTCAGTAATCTCGAGGCCTACACCCCCGACCACGGGGGCGCATCGTGGACACTGCGGTCGCTGCCACCTCTGTACTCGGGAGGGCCGCAGGCCTACGCCACACCACGTCCCACCAATGACCTGACCACTGCAGCAGTCTCCGGAGGCCCAAAGTGCTCCTTCTGCGGCCTGGGGAAGCACCCCCGACAACGCTGCCCGGCAAAGGATGCGATCTGCTCCGGGTGTGGAAAGAAGGGCCATTACGTGAAGGTATGCAGAACGAAATCGACCTCCAAGCCCAGTAGCGCCGCATGCGACCCGCGGGGGCCGCCATCTTGGGCGCCGGTAGCCACGTGTGGGCCCCCATCTTGGACGCCATTGTGGTAAACCACTGTTAGCTTATTGCCTGTGTGTGTGACATGCCTGGACACGTCCCTGCCGGCCCTGCCCGGGACTCCAACCCCACCCCCCCCCCCGGTCCAGGTATAAAGGTGACTGCTCCCCACCCCACTGCCTCAGTCTGGACCAGTTCATCGGCATGGGTGTGCTCCAAGTCTTTTGCTCATAAAAGCCTATTTGTTCTTGCATACAAACTAGTCTTTGCTCGATTGATGGTGCATCAATATTAGTCGCAAAAGTTTTGGGGTGGAGCAGATACTGAAACCCGACAAACTCGAATTGGATCCTCAAGCTGTAAGAGTCTCTAACAGCTTCGATCACTGGCTGCGCTGTTTCGAAACTTTCCTCACCGCCTCCTCCATCGTCCGGACCGAAGCCGAAAAGCTACACGTGCTCCACGTCCGGGTAAGCGATCAAGCATTCTCGATGATTAGAGACGCTGAAACTTACGAGGAAGCAATCGAACTTTTAAAAGGCCAGTACAACAAACAGTCTAATGAAATCTACGCCAGACATCTTCCAGCTACTCGCAGACAACAGCCAGGAGAATCGGGTGATGAATTCCTGCGTGCGTTGCGAGCACTTGGCAGGGCCTGCAACTGCAAGACCGTAACAGCCGCCCAAAACACTGAGGACTTAATCAGAGATGCCTATGTCACGGGTATCAGGTCAAACTATATCCGACAACGACTGCTGGAACAGGGTGGGCTGGACCTACAAAAGACTGTAGCGCTTGCCGACTCGTTAGAGGTGGCCTTCCGTAATCTCGAGGCCTACACCCCCGACCACGGGGGCGCATCGTGGACACCGCGGCCGCCGCCACCTCTGTACTCGGGAGGGCTGCAGGCCTACGCCACACCACGTCCCACCAATGACCCGACCGCTGTGGCAGTCTCCGGAGGCCCGAAGTGCTCCTTCTGCGGCCTGGGGAAGCACCCCCGACAACGCTGCCCGGCGAAGGATGCGATCTGCTCCGGGTGTGGAAAGAAGGGCCATTACGTGAAGGTATGCAGTGCAAAATCGACCTCCAAGCCCAGTAGCGCCACGTGCGACCCGTGGGGACCGCCATCTTGGGCGCCGGTAGCCGCGTGCAGGCCACCATCTTGGACGCCATCAGCCGCGTGCGGGCCGCCATCTTGGATGCCATCAGCCGCGTGCGACCCATGGGGGCCGCCATCTTGGACGCCGTCAGCCGCGTGTGACTACTCGCAAAATCCAACGGTGGCTTCGATTACGCCAGACCAATCCAGGCCTCACCAACTCGCCAGGTCCATGATGGACATCGAGGTAAACGGTCGCATTATAAACTGTTTATTTGACTGTGGGAGTACGGAGAGCTTTATTCACCCTCACACAGTGAATCGCTACGCCCTTTCAGTACTGCCAGTGAAGCAAACTATCTCCATGGCTTCAAAGTCCCACTCGGTGGATGTCCTCGGGCACTGCGTGGCGACCCTGACTGTACGCGGCACAGTGTACAAAAACTTCAGGCTCCTCGTGCTGCCACAACTCTGCGCTGCCGTACTCCTGGGGCTAGATTTCCTGAGTCACCTTAAGAGCGTCACCATGGAGTATAATGGGCCTTTTCCCCGCTCTCTGTTTGCAATCACCAGTTCTTAGATCGCCCACCGCGCACCACCTGCAGCCTCTCGACCCTTAAAGTCTCCCCTCTCTCACTGTTTGCAAATCTCACCCCCGACTGCAAGCCCATCGCCACCAAGAGCAGACGGTACAGTGCTGGAGACAGGGCTTTTATCAGGTCCGAAGTGCAACGGCTCCTAGGGGAGGGGATCATTGAGGCCAGTACCAGCCCCTGGAGAGCCCGAGTAGTGGTTGTTAAAACTGGGGAGAAACATCGTATGGTCATTGACCACAGTCAGACCATTAACCGATACACGCAGCTGGACGCGTACCCCCTTCCCCGCATATCTGACATGGTTAATCAGATTGCGCAATATCGAGTGTTCTCCACCATCGACTTAAAATCTGCATATCACCAGCACCCTATCCGCCCGGAAGACCGCCAATATACTGCCTTCAAGGCGGATGGCCGCCTCTATCACTTCCTTAGGGTCCCCTTTGGTGTCACCAACGGGGTCTCGGTTTTCCAGCGTGAGATGGACCGAATGGTAGACCAGAACAGGCTGCGGGCCACCTTCCCGTACCTGGATAACGTCACCATCTGCAGCCATGATCAGCAGGACCACGACGCCAACCTCCACAAATTCCTCCACACCGCCACACTCCTAAATCTGACCTATAATAAGGAGAGGTGCATATTCCGCACACACCGCCTCGCCATCCTTGGTTGTGTTGTGGAAAACGGGGTCATCGGTCCCGATCCCGACCGCATGCGTCCCCTCCTGGAACTTCCCCTCCCCACCAGCCTCAAAGCACTGGGGAGATGCCTGGGCTTCTTCTCGTATTACGCCCAGTGGGTCCCCAATTATGCGGATAAAGCCCGTCCGCTCATCAAATCCACCTCTTTTCCCCTGATGGCAGAGGCCCGTCTGGCCTTCGACCGCATCAAAGCAGACATCGCGAAGGCCACGATGCACGCTGTAGACGAATCCATCCCGTTCCAGGTGGAGAGCGATGCATCTGACTTCGCCCTAGCCGCCACCCGTAACCAGGCGGGCAGACCCGTGGCCGCCTTCTCACGAACCCTCCAAGGCCCTGAAATTCGACACTCCTCTGTCGAGACGGAGGCCCAAGCCATAGTGGAAGCTGTACGGCACTGGCGCCACTACTTAGCTGGTAAACGATTCACCCTACTCATGGACCAACAGTCAGTTGCATTCATGTTTAACAACACGCAGTGGGGCAAGATCAAAAACGATAAAATATTGAGGTGGCGAATCGAGCTCTCCACCTACAATTACGACATCTTATACCAGTCCGGGGAGCTCAATGAGCCCCCAGACGCCCTGTCCCGGGGAATATGTGCCAGCGCACAAATAGACCAATTGCAGACTCTCCACAACGACCTCTGCCACCCGGGGGTCACCAGGTTTTTTCACTTCATTAAAGCCCGTAACCTGCCCTATTCCATTGAGGAAGTCAGGTCTATAACCAGACACTGCCAGGTTTGCGCAGAGTGCAAGCTGCACTTCTATCGGCCAGACAGAGCACACCTCATAAAAGCCACCTGCCCTTTCGAACGCCTAAGCGTCGACTTCAAAGGCACCCTCCCCTCTTCTGACCGCAACATATACTTCCTCAACGTCATTGACGAATATTCACGTTCCCCCTTCGCTATTCCCTGCCCGGATATGACCTCGGCCACGGTCGTCAGGGCCCTGCACAGCCTCTTCACCCTGTTCGGTTTCCCCAGCTATATCCATAGCGACCGGGAATCCTCCTTTATGAGTGATGAGCTGCGACAGTACCTGCTCTCCAAAGGCATAGCCTCGAGTCGGACCACCAGCTACAGTCCCAGGGGGAACGGACAAGTAGAGAGGGAGAACGCGACAGTCTGGAAGGCCGTTTTACTAGCTCTGAGATCTAAAGGTCTTCCAGTCACCCGTTGGCAAGAGGTCCTCCCTGATGCACTACACTCGATTAGATCACTCCTTTGCACAGCTACCAATGCTACCCCTCATGAAAGAATGTTTGTTTTCCCCAGGAAGTCCTCCTCAGGGACCTCACTACCGTCATGGCTGACGTCCCCAGGCCCTGTCCTGCTCCGGAAGCACGTGAGGACCCATAAGTCTGACCCCCTGGTCGAATGGGTCCAGCTCCTCCACGCCAACCCCCAATATGCCTATGTGGCGTACCCCGACGGGCGGGAGGACACGGTCTCTATTCAAGACCTGGCACCTGTAGGTGCCCCGGGGACCACAATGACCCACAACCCCACACCCCCAACCCCCAACGTTGTCCATACAGCACCAGGGCCACAGCACGCTCCCCTAGCCCCCATGTACAGCACGCCTGAGCCCCAGGAGCCGCCACCACGCACCCGACAATCTGAAGGGACAACAGACGACTCGAGCGACTACGACCTGGCGCCTGATCCAACACCGCGGCCACCTGAACGAACACGGCAGCCACTGGAACCGGCACCACAACCGGCACTACGGCGGTCGCAGCGGCAGATCAAGTCCCCGGAGAGACTAAATTTGTAATTCTGTAAATATCGTTCCACCCACCTCACCCCCGCCGGACTCTTTTTTAAACAGGGGGTGAATGTGGTAAACCACTGTTAGCTTATTGCCTGTATATGTGACATGCCTGGACACATCCCTGCCGGCCCTACCCGAGACTCCTCTCCCCCCCCCCCGGCACTCCCCCCCCCCCCCCCCCCCGCCCTGGTCCAGGTATAAAGGCAACTGCTCCCCACCCCCCTGCCTCAGTCTGGACCAGTTCATCGGCATGGGTGTGCTCCAAGTCTTTTGCTAATAAAAGCCTATTTGTTCTTGCATACAAACTAGTCTTTGCTCGATTGATGGTGCATCAAGCAGTAAATGTCTACAGCCAGCACTCCTCTGCCAGATAGAAATATTCAAACCAAGAGGAGGCTTGAGTTATTCAGGATTGGGGCCTGTTCATGCCAGAATTAGTTTATAGTTGATTATCTTAACTCCATCTGCTCATATTTGCTTCTAATTCCTTAATTCCCTATCTATCTCATTTTTTTGAAAGTTTCAACTCATCCTCAGGTTGTGGAGAGGAAATAGATCCAAATTTCCAATATTCTTTGTCAGAAAAAGTGTTTTCATTTCTTCCTCCTAAATAGCCTAGCTCTAGTTTTAAGGTTACTCTTAAACCTCCACCACCAGAGGAAATAGATTCTGGCTATCCACTGTATCAAATCTTTTAATCATCTTAAACATCACAATTATTACCTTAATCGTTGATATTGGAAGGAATACAAGCTGCTGAAATCTGAGCCTATATAAACCTGATTTCAATTTACACCTCCTGTTGCTACACTCAGTTCCAAGGCATATGCTTTGTGAGGTCAGATGTTCAGGCTGGCTGCAATGCTCCAGCTGGGGTTTAACCAGAACTCTGTACAGTTGTAAAATAACTTATGCCCCTTAAGATAAAGATCAAATTATTTTTTTGTCCAGTAGATTTTAGTGATTTCTGAACTTAAGGCCCCTAAATCTGGCTGGTTATCCAAAGTTCCTAGCTTCTTGCCATTTGGAAAATACTGTCACAAGAACAGAAGCATCAGGAGCACAGGTAGGCCATTCGGCCCCTCGTACTGTTCCACCATTCACGGCTAATTGATTGTGACCTCAACTCTATTTTCCTGCCTAACCTCATAAACCTTGACTTCCTTGTGAATCAAAAATCTACCTAAATCAGCATTGAATATACTCAATGACCCAGTCTCCACTGTATCTCTGGGAAGAGCAGACTAACAACCTTCCGAGAGACAAAAGTCACCTCACCTCAGTCTTAAAGGGGAGACCCCTAATTTCTAAGCTTTGTCTCTGCTTCTAGATTCACCTCTCAGCAAGCACCGTGTCCAAGTACTCTCAAGATTTCAATGGGTATTGGCCCAACCCGTTCAACCATTCCTCATAAGGCGACCCCCTTCATCCCAGGGATCAGTCAAGCGAACCTTCTCTGAACAGCTTCTGACGCGGTTATATCCTTTCTTCAGAAGACCAAAATGATACACCCGACTCCAGATAGGGTCTTCCGAAGGCCTTATACAGCTAGAATATTTTGAGACTTTTATATTTGATTCCCCTGGCAATAAATGCAAACACTCAATTTGCCTTCCTAATCGCTTGCTGTACCTGCATACTATTTGTGATTCATGTACTGGGCTGTTCCGATCCCTCTGTACCATAGAGCTTTACAGTCCCACTCCATTTAAATAATATACTGCCTTTTTATTCTTCCTTTCTGGAGTGGACAAGTTCACATTTCCCCACATTATGCTCCATCTACCAAATGTTTTGCCCACTCATTTAACTTATCTAAATCCTTCTGGCCTCTTGACAATTTATTTTCCTATCTTTGTGCTATTAGCTACCACAAATTTTGTCCCTTCATCTAAGTCCGTGATATAGATTTTAAATAATTGAAGCCCCAGCACTGATTTCCCCGTGGCACTGGGCTGGTTACAGTTTGCCAGCCTGAAAATGACCCATTTATCCCTACTCTCTGCTTCCCGTTAGGTAATCTCCACCGGCATCTCCACATCATGACTACCATCGACACCGCAAAGTGCCGGTTCCAAGTGGAGAGGATCTCCCAAGAAGATCGCGCATGTCAATCCGGCATCTCCACATCCTGTTAGGTAACCAATCCTCTATCCATGCCAGTATGCCCTTCACCATGAGCTCTTATTTTGTTTAGTAACCTTTGATATGGCAGATTATCAAATGCCTTTTGGAAATCCAAGTACGCCACATCCACAGGTTTCCCTTTATCAACTTTGGTTATTACTAGTTCAAAGAACTGTAATAAATTAATAAAACATCATTTTCTTCTCACAAAACCAAGTTGACCTTGCCTGATAGTAGTATGATTTTCTAAATATCCTCCTATTACCTCCTCAATAATGGATTTCAGCATTTTCACAATATTAGGCTGACTGTCGCATTTTCTGTCTCTTGCTCTTGAATAGGAGTATTACATTTGCAGTATTCCAATCCACAGGGACGTTTCTGGAATCTAGGGAATTTTGGAAGATCACAACCAATGCATTCAGTACTTCTTTAAGACTCTAGAATGCAGGCCATCAGGTCCAGGGGTCTTGTCAGCCTTCAGTTTTGGTTTTCCCAGTACCTTTTCCCTGGTGATTACGATTGTTTTAAGCTCCTCCTTCCCTGTAACCTCTTGATTTTTAGGTACTCTTGGGATGTCCAGTTGTGTTTTCTGCAGTGAAGATAGAAGCTAAGTACATGTGCAATGCTTCTGACATTTCCTTGTTTCCTATTATTTATTCCCCGGTCTCATCCTCCAAGGAACCATACTCATATAACTACTCGTCAACACTCTTACTATCTGTTTTGATATTTCTAGCTAGCTTTCTCACATGTTCTAATTTCAGTCGCTTATTTTTTAGTCATTCTTTGCTGTTTTATAAGATCTGTCCAAACTTCTGACCTACAACGAATGCTTGAAGCATTGAATGCTTGATCTTTCTTTTTAATCCTATCTTTAGTTTGCTAAGTGGACCATAAATGGTGCATCCTTCTCACACTGTCTTTCTTTCTCAAAGGAATAAATCTTTGCTGAATGTTATGAAATATCTCCTTAAATGTCTGCCACTGCTTCCCCACTGTCCTACTTCCCCCAATATAGGAGAGAAGCTGGAGAAATATGCAATCTGGGAGGGGGAGGGAGGCGGGGGGAGGTAATCTCCTCTCCAATATTAACTCCAGAGAGACACAAGGTCAAATTTGGAAAGCAGGTGAAGAAACATGAGAGAGACTAGGGATCAGGATGAGAAGGCATAAACCAATCCTCATTTTAAAGTCAGCCATCCTGTCCTTGATTTTTCTACATTTGATTTTAAATTATTTACAGTTAAAGCAGGTTAGAATTAGATGGCTCAGTGGAGTTCCTATGTTACAGGACAAGGAGGGAGGCTTGAAATTAAAGTGTTACATCACCCATCACTAGCATTTAGACCATCTAGACCAGACTTGTCCAAAGTACTGCCAACGGGCCTTGAAGTCCCCCCATGTGGCCCCTGGAGCCGGTTTGGAAAATGCCGGTCCAATAGGTAAGTTGCTATGAAAGATTTCAAAACGGAAAGCTCCTCCAATCACAGGTTGCTTTTCCCGTGTAGGCTGATACTGAACCTATCAGCAGTAAATGTGGGAGAGAAACAATCTGATTGGAGGAGCACATCCCAATAGTACAGTCACCACTCCCCGCCCCTCTGCTCAGTACAGGTGCCAGTGACCAATTTCACCCACACTAGTCTTTGATTCAATGTATTCAACTCTCTGATCTTTCTTACCCTTTGCCAATTTGCTCATGGATCAGGTAGTAATCCAGAGATTATTACCTTTGTGGTTCTACTTTTTAAATTTAACTGCTCATACTTAGGAGGATATTTTTCCCGGTCCAACTTATGTCATTGGTACCCACATGGACCATGGCAACTGGATCCTTCCCCTCACACTCTCCAAGTCTCATCCAGCCTCAGGTGATTGATGTCCTTAATGCTGACTTTGGGCAGACAACACATCCTTTAGGGCTCATGCTCTTGGCTGCAGAGAACCGTATTTTATTTTCCTAACTATACTGATCACTGCTGGGGGTAGTTTATTGGCTCCCTAACAGTAGCTACGCAGTAAGATTGGGTATACACCAAGAAAGAATCGGAGCTTGCGTGAAAGTTAATAGAACATAGAACATAGAACAGTACAGCACAGAACAGGCCCTTCGGCCCACGATGTTGTGCCGAGCTTTATCTGAAACCAAGATCAAGCTATCCCACTCCCTATCATCCTGGTGTGCTCCATGTGCCTATCCAATAACCGCTTAAATGTTTCTAAAGTGTCTGACTCCACTATCACTGCAGGCAGTCCATTCCACACCCCAACCACTCTCTGCGTAAAGAACCTACCTCTGATATCCGTCCTGTATCTCCCACCACGAACCCTATAGTTATGCCCCCTTGTAATAGCTCCATCCACCCGAGGAAATAGTCTTTGAACGTTCACTCTATCTATCCCCTTCATCATTTTATACACCTCTATTAAGTCTCCCCTCAGCCTCCTCCGCTCCAGAGAGAACAGCCCTAGCTCCCTCAACCTTTCCTCATATGACCTACCCTCCAAACCAGGCAGCATCCTGGTAAATCTCCTCTGCACTCCTTCCAGCGCTTCCACATCCTTCCTATAGTGAGGTGACCAGAACTGCACACAATATTACAAATGTGGTCTCACCAAGGTCCTGTACAGTTGCAGCATAACCCCACGGCTCTTAAACTCCAACCCCCTGTTAATAAAAGCTAACACACTATAGGCCTTCTTCACAGCTCTATCCACTTGACTGGCAACCTTTAGAGATCTGTGGATATGGACCCCAAGATCTCTCTGTTCCTCCACAGTCTTCAGAACCCTACCTTTGACCCTGTAATCCACATTTAAATTTGTCCTACCAAAATGAATCACCTCACATTTATCAGGGTTAAACTCCATTTGCCATTTTTCAGCCCAGCTTTGCATCCTATCTATGTCTCTTTGCAGCCTACAACAGCCCTCCACCTCATCCACTACTCCACCAATCTTGGTGTCATCAGCAAATTTACTGATCCACCCTTCAGCCCCCTCCTCTAAGTCATTAATAAAAATCACAAAGAGCAGAGGACCAAGCACCGATCCCTGCGGCACACCGCTAGCAACCTGCCTCCAATCCGAAAATTTTCCATCGACCACCACCCTCTGTCTTCGGTCAGACAGCCAGTTACCTATCCAATCGGCCAACTTTCCCTCTATCCCACACCTCCTCAATAATTACTGCAATAATTGTGGGTGAATTTACTCTTACATCGGTTGAACAAATCAAATTGGCAACAGCAGCCTGGAGGATGAGTTCATTGAGTATATTTGGGATAGTTTCTTAGAGAAATACATTCTGGAACCTGGAAATGTGCAGTGAGACAGGATTAATTAAGGTCCTTGTGGTAAAAGATCGTCTGGACAAGAATGATCATGAGAGAATTTCACATTCAGTTTTGAGTGAGAAATGTGGGTCTATGATTTGTGTCTCAAAATTAAGTAAAGGCAATTACAAGAGTACGAAGACACAGCTGGCTAAAGTGGACTGGGAAAATTGGTTAAAAAGTAAGATGTTGGACGTGCAGTGGCAGACATTTAAGAAGATATTTCATGACTCTCAACAAAGATATATTTCATTGAGGAAAACTCTACTGGAAGGATGCACCATTCATGGCTGAGGATGGTATCAAATTCAAAGAAAAACTGTCCAATGCCGTGAAGATTTGTGGTAGGCCGGAAGATTGGGAAATTAGAAACCAGCAAAGGATGACTAGAAAATAAAAAGGGAGAAATTGATATGAGAGAAAACTAGCAAGAAATATAAAAATATAATAAAAACCTCTACAAGAGTAACTGAAGTGAGCATTGGCCCCTTAGAGGGCGAGACTGGGGAATTAATAATTGGAAACAAGGAAATGGCAAAGACTTTGAACAAGTATTATGTATCCGTTTTCACAGAAGACACAAAAACCATCCCAAGAAAAGATGAAAATCAAGTGGCAAAGGAAAGGAACTTAAAACAATTACTATCACTAGGGATTATTTAATTGGAATAGTGATGGGATTAGGCTGACAAGTCACCTGGCCTACATCCTAAGGTCTTAAAAATATACATGTGCAGGGATAGTGGAGGTGCATTGATTGTAATCTTCCAAAATTCTCTGGATTCTGGAAAAGTTCCATTTGATTGAAAAACGCAAATGTATTATTTCTGTTTAAGGAAAGAGGGTAATAGAAAGCAGGAAACTATAGGCCAGTTAGCCTAAAATCTGTCATGCCAGAATCCATTATTAAATTAATAACATCAGGATATTTAGAAAATCATTTTGTGAAAGGGAAATAGTGTTTAACACATTTATTATTTATTTGAGGATGTAACACAGTGACGAAAGGGGAGCCAGTAGATGTCGTGTATTTGGATTTCCAAAAGGCATTCAATAAGGTGCCATATAAAAGGTTGCTACACAAGATAAGAGCATATAGTTTTGGGGGTGATAGATTAGCATGGATAGAGGACAAGAATTAGAGAGTCATTTCCAGGTAGGCAAACTATTAGCTAGTGGTGTGTCACAGGATGCTGGACCCTCAACTATTTATGCTTTTTATATTAGTTACTTGGATTAAAGGACAGAATGTATTGTAGCAAATTTGCTGATAATACATAGATAGATAGGAAAGCAAGTTGTGAGGAGGATAAAACATTTGCAAAGGGGTGTAGATAGGTTAAGTCAGTGAGCAAAAACATTAACAGATGAAGTATTATGTGTTAAAATATGAGGTTGTCCACTTTGGCAGGAAGGACTGAAAAGCAAAGTATTATTTAAATAGTCAGAGACAGCAGAAAGTTATGGAACAGAGAAATAGTAAGAGGGATGTGTGTTCCCCTGTACACGAATCACAAAAGAAACCACATGCAGATCCAGTAAGTAATTAAGACAAATTGAAAGTTGGCCTTTACCATAAGGGGGATGGTGAATAAAAACAAATAAGTCTTCCTACAATTGTATAGGGCATGAGTGAGACCACACCTAAAGTATTGTGTAGTTTTGGCCACCTAATTTTAGGAAAGACATACTTGCATTGAGACAGTCCAGAGAAGATTCACTAGGCTGATTCCCGGGATGAAGGGTTTGTCTTTTTAAAAATTCATTCATTCGTTCATGGGAAGTGGGCATCGCTGGCTTGGCCAGCATTTAGTGCCCATCGCTGAGGACATTTTAAGAGTCAACAACATTGCTGTGAATCTGGAGTCACATGGAGGCCAGACTAGGTAAGGACGGCAGATTTCCTTTCCTAAAGGACATTAGTGAATCAGATGGGTTTTTACGACAATCGACAATGGTTTCATGGTCACCATTAAACTTTTAATTCCAGATTTTTATTGAATTCAAATTTCACCATCTGCCGTGGTGGGATTTGAACCTGGGTCCCCAGAGCATTACCGTGGGTTTCTAGATTACTAGTCCAGCAACAATGCCACCCCCACGCCTGAGAAAAGGTTGAGCATACCTTCATTGGAGTTTAGAAGAATGATCTTATTGAAACATGTAAGATTCTGAGGGGACCTAACAGGGTGCATGGTGAGAGGCTGTTTCCCTTCATGAGGGAAATCTAGAACTGGGCTGGGGTGGGGGAGGGGGGCACAATTTCAAAATAAGGAGTTTCCCATTTAAGACAGATGAGGAGAAATTTCTTCTCAGAGGGTTAGTGTTTGTAATTCCCTTCCCCCAGCAAGCAGTGCAGGTTGGGTCTTCAAATATCATCAACACTGAGTTGGACAGAATTTTGATTTGACGAGTCCGGGGATATGGGGAACAAGCAGGAAAGTGGAGCTAAAGCCACATCAGATCAGCCATGATCGTATTGAATGGCAGAATAGGCTTCAGGTGTTGAAAGGCCTATCACCAACACTATTATGTTCCTTATCAGTAGCAGAATTGAGCGATGGTGTACAGGCCATCTTGGAGTGCTTCACACTGATTCTAGGTGTCTGTAATGCAGAATTCTGTGCACAAAACTAATCTTCCACAGCTTGATCAGCATAAAACACTTAAAAAATGCTTCTTAGGAAGGTGCTACCCCTGCTGTCAGCCGAGAGGAACAAGCATATAATTTTCCACAAAGAAACCGACAAAAACACACGTAATAAACACTGGTGCACCCTTGGCACACGGGTCTTTTATTGCTGTTAGTTCTGTACAGAGGTGAAGTTAGAGCAATCAAACTGCTCCAGGGATCGTTCTACAGCAGTGAATGATTCATGCAATTCTCATCCCTTCTCTCTGAAATGCATAGTTTAATGCAAGCTGCCTCATGCATCTAGAAAACATTTAGCACTGTAATTCCATAAAAAAATTCAAATAACAAATTTAGACAGAATATTATAAACCCAGCACATTGCTGGCTTTTTGAACTGAGATATGAGGCATTGTGCTGCAACCAGAGGGCATGACCCATGCCAACTTGAATCAATCAGTACAGATGGTTAGCACTAGGAGGGGAGCGTGTGACAGACTACAGGTACCTAGCCCTACTCCGTGGCTGAAGTCCCATTCAGGCAAATACATCAATGAACAGATTGCCCATGAATGAAGTTTCCTATTCAGATTTTAGAATTGATCAACTCTCAGTGTAAACCAATGTACATCTGAAAGTAGACCAGTCAACAACTCTAGCCAATGCCCATATGGGATTCTAAAGGGAGGAATGCTATTGCTGGGGAACAGGACACTTTTAGCTGCTCTGATCTAGTGTTCCTTTGAACAATCCCAGGGCAGATACAGCAGAGGTTAAGAGTAAATCTCCCTCTACACTTCTCCAAATGACTCCTAGGCAGATCCCAATGTCATTAAGGATAGGATGAGAAAGAAGGGCTGGTCTATTGAACAGGGAAAGATCTACTCCCTACCAACAATGCAGAGTAAGAGGGTTACACAGAGAGTAGCTGTGTGCTCAAATACCAAAAACCAAACCTACAGGAGCTGAGTAAGCTGTGTAACCCTACCCTTCCATACACTTCTGCTGTGAATCTTTATTAACTCACTCCATCGAAAGCTACAAGGCCAGATGGAAGGGGTAAAAATACACCACTACTTATATCTCAAGGTGTTGGCCTGCTACCAATAGTTGATAAATGGGGCAAAAGAGAGACTGAGCCCCACCATATTGAGAATACGGACTTCACTCGGAGGAAATCAGGCAAAACAAACTCCACGAGAGATACCTGACTTTCGCTCACCACTGTTTCCAATCTTGTCATGAGGCAATGTGGGTTAGCTCCTATCTGTGGAATGCTCCTTCCTTATAGAAATACACCTGCATTGTGTTCAACGACTCTGATTGAGGCCTGATCATGGTTTCCCCTTGAGATGCCAGTGGCCTGACTCGAAATAAAAAAATCAAAACACATCTACAACCTGTGAGTCACAGCAAGCCTGCAGCAGAGTAAAAACTGTCCACAAATTCACTATGGAATCACCAGTTTTCCCTCTCCTGTTTGTGTCCTTACAGTGACCGTTCTCCCAGCTATACAGCACATTGCCTCATTCTCTCCATCTCCTTACAGCAAAATCAGCTTTGCCGGCTGACGATAATGAACAAGATGATACATCTGCCGTATATTTTAATTCCTATTGCTCAGTGTCTGTTAATGCATAATTAAACATTGGACTGATTTCATTACAGACCTAGCTACTGTATATAATACATTTTTGAACATGCATAATTAAAAACTCAGCCTCCTTTGCCCTGGATTCTTGTGGTCAGTTTGAAGTTCCACTGACACTTTCCAGTTGAATTCCTGCTGCTTGCATCCAAATTTACACAGCAGTGAGCCCCGAACCTGATGTGTTGATGGATAGTAGACCCTCGGTAGCTCAGATGGACACCTGGCCCACTAAAAAAGGAGCACCCGCAGTCCACAGAAAGTGTGCTGTGCTCAGATTTGAAATTCCTGCGATGGGTCTTGCTTTGGGTATTGTCCTGTTAGCAGTTTCTCCTCCTGCCCACTTCCCGATGTGCATGGGTCCTGCAGTGCTGCTTCCGGCTTCCTCGAGGAGCTCAGATGGTGGCTGCCAGGAACTGTCCAAGTATTACACACTCAATGTCACAAGTATTGCTGGCTGGTCTAACCCCAGCCAGGAACAGAGCAATCCCAGTGCCCCTAGTTTGAAGGTTTCTAACTCTACAAGTCAGCCTGTTCTAGAATAACTAGGTTGAGGTCTGTTTGGTCATTTTTCAACCACTTCTCTCCAAGCCCCTCCTCTCCTATATTGGTACAGCATCACTAACACATGTACAACAGTTATTGCTACTAATGGCACATACTCTAAAATCATATGGCTTTATTTGCATTTTAATGTGACTACAATTTGTGCTAAGAGTTTCATTTGCAGATGAAACCCAGGAGGTATTTAATAATCTTACCCAAAGCTGAATTATTTTGCAAAGCGCTATCTACTTAAAAAAGAAATGAACAGTGACGACAGTTATACTACAATCTGATCTCTGTGAAGTTAGTCTCAGCCAGCATGAGCGATGTTGCAAGACAGATTTTGAGTATCAGCAAAAAACAAAAGTCTCCCGTGATGGTAGTAATCCCCACTGTTCTTGCTGCAAAGTGTCACAGAGCTGCAGGATAAGTAAATCATGCCTGTGACAGTCAGTCGACTGTGTATTTAAAATCTATAGTTGATGGCTCCTTCCCTGTTATTACAGAATTAGAGTGAATCTCAGCAGTGACCAGGCTAGCTCCAGCCACTGCTTTCAGCATGGCATTAAGTACAAAGGGTTGATCTGCTGCCTCATTGGGGCCGCATTCACAGGCCAAGATCACCATGGGGGGCAGAGGTTTCAGCTTCAACCAACACCAAACTTGTGTTATGCAAGTTGGGCACAGGTTTACACTGAAGCAAAGATCCTCCACCATCCTGGGGAGTCTCACCACGTCCAGAGTCGGGACGTGTTTACACTGTAACTGCAATCTCAGTGAAGACAGAATCCATTCCACATTGACAGTGCAGCTACAGCATAAATACAATTACTGCTGGGTGCTATTATGTAAACTCTACAGACAGGTAGGTCTCACTGTCTTACACACAAGCAATAGACACAATCTGCGCAACAGAGAATGACGTGGAGCTGAAGCTCCCTGCAACCACCAGCCCGATGTTCTATAAAGATGGTCCACTAACTCAAAGGCCATCGATAATATTTTTCAAAAGCTGCTGGTAATTGTTCAGATGACCTTCACGATCTATTTAGTTCATGGAACACAAAGTTGGATGCTTGTCTGCTCCAGATGCTGGGGCAGACCACATCAATAAAGAATCACTGCCTTCCCTCAAATCTAAGCTAGCAGCTGGCAATCTCAAGCACCGGGATTCACTGTGATCACTAAACTCAACGGAAGAGACAAGAGACCGAAAGCACAATTATGAGACTCTGGTTTCTATCCTGACATTCCTCAAACCAGTTTGCTGGAGAAACCTGAACCCTGGTTAGTTCATTCAGCTACGCCCTGTTAAAAAAATATTTTCGGTTAAACCGCTCATGGCAAGCTCCGCTAACCTCATGCACTGCCTCTAAGGTTTGGCACTACAGCTGCTACTGAAGCACTAAAGTGGCGTGGAACTATACATCTCCAAATGGAAGACATTGGTGATTTTGTTGTTCTGTTTTTCTTTTAAAAACTTGTCGTGACACTTACTTTTCACGTTATAGTATTGCACAGCCCGAACTTTTATCTAAATGAAAAATTTAAATTTAAACAAAAATGCAAGTTTGAACTAAAAAATTAGGGAAAGATAGCACTCTATTCTACCAACAATGCGCTATGTACATACAGCTTAAAACTCAAGTCCAGCCCCAATGCTTCCGCTATTGCCAGTCTAACATGGCTTGGAAGCCACACACATCAGTCTCAGCAAAGCTCATTAGGGGCTGACATTGGTGAGAATGACACTGGCTGAAGAGGCCACTGATTGTATTCTGATGCCTGTTGCTCTGCCCTCACATGTAGGAAACTTTTCATGCGGGCTAAAAACTTTGGGGCAATTACCTCGTAATACTTAAAAGAAAAAAGTTAGTCTCCGTGGGATTGACAAAGCTTTGTTGCTGCTGTGGATCAGGGACTTGCATTACGTAACTGGCCCCTGCAGGCCAATCATGGTGATCTGATATCCAATGGGATCACCATGACCCAGGAGACAACAAGATGGTGCACACTGCCCACAGCAGGAATGCTGCACTGCCCAATCTGGCAGCAGAAGCTGGAGCCTACAGCTCTCATTGTGTTATATTAAATATGTCTTTTGCTACTGTTGCTTTGATCTTGGATGCAAGAAATCCAATAGCACAACTCCATGGAGAGGCATCAAATTCTCTCATGGATTCAGAAAATCTTCACTGCCACAAGCTCATTTTGGTCAGATTAGGAGGAAATGAAAAAGTAACCACTTCCCTCTGTCCCACACACCCAGGCCTGCCACGGGCCCCTTTTACAGCTATCATAAAGAGAGCGCCCACTGTTTCCCTATTGTACACATCCTGCCCAGCACTTTGTTTGCCAATGTTAACCGAACCTAATGCTCACGCCTTTATGCTCAGCCTTTCATGGCTCAGGTGATCTGCAATGTCTAAAAGGCCAACCCATGGCCCAATGTCTCGGTGCACAATCTCCACAGTAAATTCAGGGGTAATCTGTAGA
Source organism: Mustelus asterias (assembly GCF_964213995.1). Lineage (NCBI taxonomy): Eukaryota > Metazoa > Chordata > Chondrichthyes > Carcharhiniformes > Triakidae > Mustelus > Mustelus asterias. The sequence goes on from NC_135818.1 coordinate 24,554,992, forward strand.
AAATGCTGCAAACTCGCAGCAACTCAGTCACATCCGAAAGAGAACAAAATGGTTAGTATTTTGGGCAAGAGGCTCAGGGCAGCCCTGACAGTAACTGACTTTACTCTGGTTTTACACTGCTTGAGGGTGCAGGAGTGTTTTTTAGTTTCTCAGAGAGGGTGGCAAGGCAGTTAATGGAGTGGAGGGTGGGTAAGTACCAACAGCAAGCTCAGTGCCAGGTCTGTTATGAGGCTGCACAGATTCATTCCCCTCCTGGCACATTCTTGAATAGCCGGTGGTTCTGATTCCAGAGCAGTAATCTGATCTAACTAGGTCAGCCGTTACATCAGAAAGAAAGCTGAGTCGTTACAGCAAAGTCACCAAGGGGTAAGCAAGCACTGGCAACTAAATACAAGGGAAGTTCAACTACAGATGCAATGGTGAGCAATCGTGAGGTGAAAACAGAAGGCCATTAAATGCGCATTCAAAAGCAGAGACGTAGAGCAGCAATAACTGGGTGGGTAAGCTGCTTGGCACAGCCTTTTGTGACGAGAAGCTCACACTGTCACACACCAGGATAGGGACAAACTGAGTCATCTCTAAAAGAGAATTCACAGAGATCAAATAACCACAAAGCTAAACATATTCTTCCCCAACACAGGCACCTCGATCAATATATCCAACCACAGGAGGCCCGACATGACTGCCATCCTTGGCACCCAGATTCAGATTTGGATATATGCGACAGCCTGGCTGGATTCTTCTTAAACTGAACACTGACACTAAACATGGGCGCTTCCTGCTTTGGGTAAGTCAGCATTATGGGTTAGACACCAGATCTCTCAGGAGTCACAGTTCTGTGAACTTCAAGCAGCAATGTGGCGTTGTGTTTGAACAATAACTTGGCATGGTGGGGGAATGATGGTTGGTGGGGACGGGGAGATGGAGGCTGAAGGTCTTGGAGGTGGATCTCAGAGGTCTGTGATCAGCATCACATTGCCATTCCTCATCGAGATGGTATGAAACAACAACGCTATAACCCAGAGCAGCCAGGCATTAATCCAGCTCATTTCAGATCTTGCTGCTTGTGATAGGGAAATGTTATTGCTGTGACAGCTTTCCAGCGGAGTTCCATTCTGCAGTGACGGTTCTGCAACCCAGATATCGAAAGGCTCTTGATAGCGGCAGCAAGGAACAAACCTGGAGTTACAAAAAGAGAATCAGCAGTGAAAATTACCATTAATATCTGTTAAATTCCTGAGCAGGAAAACAGAGGAAAAACTTGGTTTGGGGTGGGGGAGGGGTCAGGGCGGGGAGAGGGAGGGGAGGGGGGGAAGGGAGGGGGGGAAGGGAGGGGGGGGAAGGGAGGGGGGGAAGGGAGGGGGGGGAAGGGAGGGGGGGGAAGGGAGGGGGGGGAAGGGAGGGGGGGGAAGGGAGGGGGGGGAAGGGAGGGGGGGGAAGGGAGGGGGGGAAGGGAGGGGGGGAAGGGAGGGGGGGAAGGGAGGGGGGGAAGGGAGGGGGGGAAGGGAGGGGGGGAAGGGAGGGGGGGAAGGGAGGGGGGGAAGGGAGGGGGGGAAGGGAGGGGGGGAAGGGAGGGGGGAAGGGAGGGGGGGAAGGGAGGAGGGGGGGAAGGGAGGGGGGGAGGGAAGGAGGGGGGGAGGGAAGGAGGGGGGGAGGGAAGGAGGGGGGAGGGAAGGAGGGGGGGAGGGAAGGAGGGGGGAGGGAGAGGGGGAGGGAGGGGGGGAGGGGAGGGGGGAGGGAGGGGGGGAGGGAGGAGGGGAGGGAGGAGGGGAGGGAGGGGGGGGGAGGGAGGGGGAGGGAGGGGGGAGGGAGGGAGGGGGAGGGAGGGGGGAGGGAGGGAGGGGGAGGGAGGGGGGAGGGAGGGGGGGAGGGAGGGGGGAGGAGGGAGGGGGGAGGAGGGAGGGGGGAGGAGGGAGGGAGGGAGGGAGGGGAGGGGAGGGGAAGAGGGAGGGGAGGAGGGAGGGGAGGAGGGAGGGGAGGAGGGAGGGGAGGAGGGAGGGAGGGGGGGAGGGAGGGAGGGAGGGAGGGGGGGAGGGAGGGAGGGAGGGGGGGAGGGGAGGGGGGGAGGGAGGGGGGGAGAGGGGGAGGGAGGGGGGAGAGGGGGAGGGAGGGGGGGAGGGGGGGAGGGGGGGGGGAGGGGAGGGGGGGAGGGGAGGGGGAGGGAGGGGGGAGGGGAGGGGGGAGGGGAGGGGGGAGGGGAGGGGGGAGGGGGGAGGGGAGGGGGGAGGGGAGGGGGGAGGGGAGGGGGGAGGGGGAGGGGGGAGGGGAGGGGGGAGGGGGAGGGGGGGGGGGGGGGAGGGGGGTAGGGAGGGGGGAGGGGAGGGGAGGGAGGGAGTGGGGGATGGGAGGGAGGGCTGGGAGGGAGGTGGGCTGGGGGAGGGGGAGGGTGGTGGGCGGGAGGGAGGGGTCGGGGGAGGGTGGGAGGGTGGGGAGGGGTGGGTGGTGGAGGGAGGGTGGGGAGGGGGTCGGGAGGGAGGGTGGGGAGGGGTCGGGGAGGGAGGGTGTGGGAGGGGTCGGGAGGGAGGGTGGGGAGGGGTCGGGAGGGAGGGTGGGGAGGGGTCGGGAGGGAGGGTGGGGAGGGGTCGGGAGGGAGGGTGGGGAGGGGTCGGGAGGGAGGGTGGGGAGGGGTCGGGAGGGAGGGTGGGGAGGGGTCGGGAGGGAGGGGGAGGGGTCGGGAGGGAGGGTGGGGAGGGGGGGGTCGGGAGGGAGGGTGGGGAGGGGTCGGGAGGGAGGGTGGGGAGGGGTCGGGAGGGAGGGTGGGGAGGGGTCGGGAGGGAGGTTGGGGAGGGGTCGGGAGGGAGGGTGGGGAGGGGTCGGGAGGGAGGGTGGGGAGGGGTCGGGAGGGGAGGGTGGGGAGGGGTCGGGAGGGAGGGTGGGGAGGGGTCGGGAGGGTGGGGTGGGGTCGGGAGGGAGGGTGGGGGGGGTCGGGAGGGAGGGTGGGGGGGTCGGGAGGGAGGGTGGGGGGGGTCGGGAGGGAGGGTGGGGTGGGGTCGGGAGGGAGGGTGGGGTGGGGTCGGGAGGGAGGGAGGGTGAGGGGGGTCGGGAGGGAGGGTGAGGGGGGTCGGGAGGGAGGGTGGGGGGGGTCGGGAGGGAGGGTGGGGGGGTCGGGAGGGTGGGGGGGTCGGGAGGGTGGAGGGGTCGGGAGGGAGGGTGGGGGGGGGGGGGTCGGGAGGGAGGGTGGGGGGGGGTCGGGAGGGAGGGTGGGGGGGTCGGGAGGGAGGGTGGGGGGGGTCGGGAGGGAGGGTGGGGGGGGATCGGGAGGGAGGGTGGGGGGGTCGGGAGGGTGGGGGGGGTCGGGAGGGAGGGTGGGGGGGGTCGGGAGGGAGGGTGGGGGGGGTCGGGGGTCGGGAGGGAGGGTGGGGGGGGTCGGGAGGGAGGGTGGGGGGGGTCGGGAGGGAGGGTGGGGGGGGTCGGGAGGGAGGGTGGGGGGGGTCGGGAGGGAGGGTGGGGGGGGTCGGGAGGGAGGGTGGGGGTGGTCGGGAGGGAGGGTGGGGGGGGTCGGGAGGGAGGGTGCGGGGGTCGGGAGGGAGGGTGGGGGGGGGTCGGGAGGGAGGGTGGGGGGGGGGTCGGGCGGGAGCGTGGGTGGGGGGGGTCGGGCGGGAGCGTGGGTGGGGGGGGTCGGGAGGAGGGTGGGGGGGTCGGGAGGGAGGGTGGGGGGGGTCGGGAGGGAGGGTGGGGGGGTCGGGAGGGAGGGTGGGGGGGGGTCGGGAGGGAGGGTGGGGGGGGTCGGGAGGGAGGGTGGGGGGGTCGGGAGGGAGAGTGGGGGGGGTCGGGAGGGAGGGTGGGGGTCGTGAGGGAGTGTGGGTGGGGGGTCGGGAGGGAGTGTGGGTGGGGGGTCGGGAGGGAGTGTGGGTGGGGGGTCGGGAGGGAGTGTGGGTGGGGGGTCGGGAGGGAGTGTGGGTGGGGGCCGGGAGGGAGTGTGGGTGGGGGGGTCAGGAGGGAGTGTGGGTGGGGGGTCGGGAGGGAGTGTGGGTGGGGGGTCGGGAGGGAGTGTGGGTGGGGGGTCGGGAGGGAGTGTGGGTGGGGGGTCGGGAGGGAGTGTGGGTGGGGGGTCGGGAGGGAGTGTGGGTGGGGGGTCGGGAGGGAGTGTGGGTGGGGGGTCGGGAGGGAGTGTGGGTGGGGGGTCGGGAGGGAGTGTGGGTGGGGGGTTGGGAGGGAGTGTGGGGTGGGGGGTCGGAAGGGAGTGTGGGGTGGGGGGTCGGGAGGGAGTGTGGGGTCGGGAGGGAGTGTGGGAGGGGGAGTCGGGAGGGTGTGTGGGGTGGGGGGTCGGGAGGGAGTGTGGGGTGGGGGGTCGGGAGGGAGTGTGGGGGGGGTTCGGGAGGGAGTGTGGGGGGGGGGTCGGGAGTGGGGTCGGGAGGGAGTGTGGGGGGGGGGTCGGGAGGGAGTGTGGGGGGGCGGGGGGCCGGGAGGGAGTGTGGGGGGGGGGGGGGGGGTCGGGAGGAAGTGTGGGGGGGGTGTCGGTAGGGAGCGTGGGGGGGGAGGTCGGGAGGGAGTGGCCCTGGGGGACCGCTGGGGGGGGGGGGGGGGGGGGGGGGGGGGGGAGAGCGGAGGGGGATGCTGGGGGGGGGGGGGGGGGGAGTGGGGAAGCGGAGGGGCAGCTGGGGGGGGGGGGGGGGCGGGGCGGCGATTGGGGGGGGGGGGGGGGCGGACGGGCCGCTGGGGGATGGATGGGGGGGGGGGGGGGAGTGGAGGGACCACAGGGGGAGGGGAGGGGAGGGGCCGCTTGGGGAGGGGGGGAGGGGAGGGGAGCGGAGGAGGCCGCTGGGGGTGGGCGAGCTGGGGGGGGGGGCTGCTGGGGGGGGGGCAGCTTGGGGGGGGGGGGGGCGAGCGGGCGGGCAGGCTGCTTGGGGGGGGGGGGGGGGTGGGCGAGCGGGGGGCCGCTGGGGGGGGGGGGGAGCGGGGGGCCGGGCGGGGGGGGCGCTTGGGGGGGGGGGGGGCGAGCGAGCGGGCGGGCAGGCCGCTTGGTGGGGGGGCGAGCGAGCGGGCAGGCCGCTGGGGGTACCACTGAGGAGCAGGGGGTGCCGCTGGGGAGCGGGATGTCGGGGAATGGGGGGATGTTGTCGGGGAAGTGGGGGCAGTGGGGGGTGCCGGCGAGGGGGGGTGCCGGCGAGTGGGGGGTGCCGGCGAGTGGGGGGTGCCGGCGAGTGGGGGGGTGCCGGCGAGTGGGGGGTGCCGGCGAGTGGGGGGTGCCGGCGAGTGGGGGGTGCCGGCGAGTGGGGGGTCTTGGGGAGTGGGGGGTCTTGGGGAGTCTTGGAGAGTGGTTCGGGGCAGGGGTCGGGGAGGGGGAGCGGAGGGGGGGTCGGGGAGGGGAGCGGAGGGGGGTCGGGGAGGGGGGAGCGGAGGGGGGTCGGGGAGGGGGAGCGGAGGGGGGTCGGGGAGGGGGAGCGGAGGGGGGTCGGGGAGGGGGAGCGGAGGGGGGTCGGGGAGGGGGAGCGGAGGGGGGTCGGGGAGGGGGAGCGGAGGGGGGTCGGGGAGGGGGAGCGGAGGGGGGTCGGGGAGGGGGAGCGGAGGGGGGTCGGGGAGGGGGAGCGGAGGGGGGTCGGGGAGGGGGAGCGGAGGGGGTCGGGGAGGGGGAGCGGAGGGGGGTCGGGAGGGGGAGCGGAGGGG